>NC_053392.1:32220209-32450709 GCF_905171765.1 Bufo bufo | reverse complement strand
GAGAACGATCCGTCGCGAGTTATCGATCTCACAACCCCAGGACGATCTGAAATGAAACAGACGACCCAGCTAGCCAGAACACGTAAGGCTCGATCGACTTCTTTGACGTCTGTTTTAAACATATTTCTAATACACTTTTTTTAAAACGCAGCGCTGAAAAGAAAAGTGTATACAATTGATGACATTGCGACACTCGACGATGATGCCCTACAAAAGTGTCGCAAGCGGGGCAAAGAGCGTAAGGACCAAAACACATTGTTGCTGTAATATATTTTAAACAATGTATATAAGTCTAATACTTTTTTAAAATGCAGCGCTGAAAAGGAAAATGGCCACGACCGGTGTCTCCAAAGTGGTGTCAAAGAAATCTAACACAACGGGTAAGGCTCCCTCTACAGCCGCTCAAACAACAATGTCTATAACTTTTAAGCGTGTATAAACAATGGTGTTTAATCAAACCTTGTAATTTAAAGTTTTTCAGATGCCTGGTAGTAGCGCAAGTGTCAACAGAACTGTTTCATTACCAGAACCACCAGAGTCGGTCACCAATGCCCGCGACAGTTGGCTGTCTGAAAATCCTGCAATGCCGATTATCCACTGTCCTGATGCCCGTAAGTTAATATTACATATTAAAAGTCATAATGACATATCTATCTATCTATCAATTTATCTACCTATCTATCCAGCTATCTATCTATCTATCTATCTATCTATCTATCTATCTATCTATCTATCTATCTATCTATCCATTTATCTATCTATGTATCCATACAGCCAATTACCCCAACTATCTAAATTCTATCTATCAATCTATCTATCTATCTATCTATCTATCTATCTATCTATCTTTCCATCTATCTGTTAGCTATCTATCTATCTAAATTCTATCAATTTATCTATCTATTTATCTATCTATATTTCTATCTACATATCTATGTATCAATTACCTATCTATCTTTCGCGGGGAGCTGTTTTAATTAGCGAGCTTGAAATTCTTTTTTTTTTTTTTTTAGTTTGAACTATTTTTATTTTTCTTTTAGAAATCATAACATTAGTAAATAATCCAATATTAATCACATCTGAATACATAGTATGACAATCATATACATCATTATGTAAAAATTATACAAATCATCCTACGTTCATACATCAGATAGTAAAAAGTCTAAGTATATCCCCCCCCATAGGCTGTCGTCAACTCCATTCAGTTAACTATATAATAATATCATTAGGTAAAGCTACGTAGCTATGCGTGCCACTCTCCGTTTCCTTTCAATATCTTCATATATTCTGATTTGTTGAAGGTATAAACCCCACTCCCTTGTCGAGGGCGGGGAGACAGAACCCCAGTACTTAACCAATATAACTTTAGCCACCATCAATCCTCTGATCCAAATCCGTCTGACCTGGGGCGGAACATCTATTTCTGAGCTATAGTCACCAAAGATCACTATCAGGCTCCCCGGATAATAGTTCATTGAAGACTCCTTTTGTAGGGTAAGGAAAACCTCATCCCAATATTTACTTATTTTACTGCAGCTCCAAAGCATATGGACATAGTTAGCATTAACATAACCGCATTTAGGGCAGCAACAGTCTCGGCGTTTATTTTGGGGAAATTTCCCTTGGATTTTGGGCGTATAGTACAATCGATGGAGGATCTTGAATGGGATTAATCTATGCGCACTGGAAACTGTCGCCTTTCTCACATTCCTATAGATAGTGGACCACTGTAGTGGGGAGCAATTCAACTCTTGCTCCCACTTACTTGGGCTTTTAAAAGGCGTTACAGTTGCCAGTGTCATTCGGAGTTTAGCGTATAACCTAGACATCTTCACCTTCTCATACTTCTGGGCGTCACAATAATCAAAAAATATATTCTCTCGTGGAAAAATACGGCCCCTATTCCTAGAGGCTTCAAATATGTGTTTCAACCGCGTATACATAAATAGGTCTAATGGTGAACTATGGGTAAAACCAAATTCTGAGAATGATTTAAAACGACCCAAATAAAAAAGGTGAGAAACCGTGTTAATACCCTTACGTGACCAATAACCAAAATCTGTAATTTTACAGAATTCCTCCAGCCCCCCATTCTCCCACAGGGGAGTGAAGACAAATGGACCGGAGACTTTAAGAATCTCCTTCAGCTTGTTCCACACCCTCTGTAGTGAATAAGGGATCAGTAAGGACTTCCTCGTTGCCATGTATCCCGTCTCCAAACATGAGAAAATATTCTCTATTGGTTTATCAATGACTTTAGTCAAATAGCGTGAAAGTAAACTCTCTTTCCAATTACAACAACGCTGAATCTGTGCACATAAATAATAACCTTGAAAAAAAGGTAGTGACAGCCCACCATCTGCCTCCGACAACCATAGATATCTCTGCTTTATACGCACCCTCTTCCTTCCCCAAATTAGATCGTTAATCAAAGTCTCCAGTCTATGAAAGAAGATATCATCGATCCAAATGGGGGAAGCACACATCGGGAACAAGACTATAGGTAAAATAATCATCTTAATCAGTGCTATTCGATCTGTCTGTGCCAGTATCAGTTTCTGCCAGGCGCTGATCTTGGCCTTAACTTTATTCAGGACCGGGGCCAAATTAAGCTCATAAAACCTATTTATAGGGACCCCAATCTTAACCCCCAAATAGTCTAAGGTGTCGTTCGGGACCAAAACACAGACTCGCTTCCCTTCATCTACAGCTTTCCGGTTCAGCGGGAGGAGCGATGACTTTGTCCAATTGATCATATAGCCTGATAATTTGCCATAGTCTTCTATTACCTCTATCACATAAGGAAGGATTTTCCAACCCTGATCCAAGAACAGAATCACATCATCAGCATATAGGCTTATTTTATCGTTCACTCCCGCCACCCCGAAGCCTTCTATACCCTTATCAGAACGGATCCGAGAAGCCAACGGTTCAATGAAAAGAGCAAAGAGGAGAGGGGAGAGGGGACAACCCTGTCTTATCCCTCTCCGCATAATAACAGGTGGTGATCTAATACCGTTAATATTAATATATGCCACTGGCTGTTCGTATAGCATTTGGGTCATTTCCAAAAATAGATTCCCCAGGCCAAAGTGAGACAACGTAGCCCACAAAAAAGGCCACTCCATCCTGTCAAACGCCTTTGCGGCGTCTAAAGACAGGATGGAGTGGTCTATACCCCCCCCCCCCCGACAGACAGATTCAGATATACCCTATATAAGCTCATCTGAATCTGGCGGCCCGGGATAAAGCCCGTCTGATTGGGGTGAACCAGGCAAGCTATAACCCTCCTCAGGCGATTAGCCAGAATTTTTGCAAAGATCTTATAGTCCGTATTTAGGAGCGATATAGGTCTATATGACCCCATATCGCATGGGTCCTTCTCCTTTTTTAGGACCAGGATCATAACTGCCTCTCTAAATGATGGAGGTAAGGAGCCCAATGCACAAGATTCGTTCAGAACTAGAAGAAGGATCGGCAGGAGTGATTTAGCATGATATCTATACAATTCGAACGGCAATCCATCTGGACCGGGAGATGAATTATATTTTAAAGATAGAACTGGATTAATACACATAGTTTGGTGCCCTTTTTGTTATTAGTCCTATGGATAATATGTCTCTATGTCATCCTTGTATGTATTGTGGAAAAACGTGTATTTACACTGTAAAATGTTTAATAGAAATGATCTGATTTAAAAAAAGATAGAAGGGTCTCTTGGAGTTCCTCCAAAAGAATAGGGGACTCCAACATCTCTCTATCTTGTACAGATAGCTGGGGGAGCTCCAGTTGTTGAAGATATTGATCCATATCAGTAAGGCTAAGTGTAGATTCAGATTTATAGAGGGTAGCATAATATTTCACAAATTCCGCCCTAATGTCATCTTCAGATCTCACTCCCACTCCTTGTGAACTCCTGATTTCTCTTATACTAGTAGCCTCTCTCTGGTTAGCCACCAAACGAGCCAGAAACCTGCCCGTTTTACCAGAGTCACAAAAGCGATTCTGGCCCTGAAACAGGACCTTATGTTGTGCTTTATTATATAAGAGTGTCTTAAGCTGTAAATTAGCCTCCTTTAACTGAGAGAAATATTGCTCCTTATGGGAGTCAATTAATGCAACACGTAGACTCCTTATTGACTCTGTCAATTGTTGTTCCCTGCGCCGTGCTTCCTTTCTAAACCTATGAATTTTGTTAAAGTATAGACCCCTTATATGGGCCTTCAAAGCGTCCCACACATAATGAATATGTGTTGAGCCTATATTGAAGGTCCAGAATTCCTTAATGTCCTGGTCAACTTGGGATTGTTCCCCTATTACATCAAGCCAATGCGGGTTCAACTTAAAGGTCTTTCCTAACGTTGGGGCCTCCCTAAACGCAATCAGAACTGGGGAGTGATCTGAGATTCCATGAGGTTCGTACTTCATCCTCAGGACGTGGCCGCACAAGTCCCGACTAGCAAAAGCCAGATCAATACGGGACATTGACCCGTATGTCTGGCTAAAGCATGAAAAGTTTTTTTTATTGCCATAGAGGTGGCGCCAGATATCGATCAGCGCCAGCTCCCGGCACGGAGAGAAGCGATCCAGCTCCGGGTCAGGTATTGTATTAAAATCACCTGCCACTAGTAAGGCACATTGATTTTTTGAGGCTATATATTTAACAAAGTGTGAAAGAACCGTTGATTTGAATGGTGGGGGGATATAAATAAAAACCAATATCACCTCCTGCCCTTTCCAATTCCCATGCAAAAATACATATCTCCCTTCTTTATCAATTACACTATCTAGCGGTTGAAACTCCATCTCACGATGAATATATACGCTAACACCTCTTGAATAAGAAGAGTAGCAAGCGTGGTACTCCAGAGAAGCCCATTTCCTTTTCAGTGTATGAATCTTATCTAATGTTGCATGGGTTTCTACTAGTACCACAATCGCAGGCAGATGACGAACCACCAGATCAAATACCACTTCACTCTGTCTCCCAGCCCTCTCACATTCCAAAATAGAATATTACACGGCATGCCCTATGAATAAAAGTAATTCCATAACCGCCATCTTAACATAGAGGCACGCATAACTATGAAGCACACGACGGCAGCCATTCCCTCCCTTATCCCATCCCAAAAAATAAAAAACCCTACTTGGTTGACAGTGCATTCTACAAAACCCGTCAACCTCTTTCCTTCCTCCAAACCTCCCCCCCACCATCACCCCTCATCAATCTCCCCCATCGGGATTTATTTATTTATTTATTTTTATTTTTATTTTTGTTTTATTTTTTTTTCTTCCATTACTCTTCCATTATTCTTCTTTCATAGGCCCATCGAATCCAACCATTGCACAGCCTCTGCCTGTGTAGAGAAAAACCTAACAGAGTCCTTATAAACCACCCTTAGTTTGGCAGGGTATAACATCGCATAGCTAATCTTGGCTGCAATTAATCTTTTTTTCACATCTACAAAGGATCTCCTTCTAAGTTGGGTCTCTCGTGAGAAGTCAGGGAATATTAATATAAGATTACCATCAAAATATATATCTGCCACTTCTCTTTTGCGTCTAAGAACCCAGTCTCGATCCTTTGAGCAGAGGAACTTTACCAAAATAGATCTAGGTGACGCCCCTGGAGGAGGTTTTTTAAAAGGTATTCTATGAGCCATTTCCACACAGAAGGTAGATGAATTGACACCTGGCCCTAAATTTTCAAGGAACCATTTTTGCATAAAATTTACAGGGTTATCCTGTTCTACCCCTTCTGGAAATCCTACCAGGCGCAAATTATATCTACGAGACCTATCCTCCATTTCTACCACTTTCTTTTTTAACCACACATGCTCCTCATCTACTTCTTCTAATCTCTTTTTTAAAACAACGTTCTCTAAAGTGACAGAATTAACTACCGTTTCTAATTCCTTCACTTTTGATCTCAGCTTTGTCATTTCGTCTCGTATTATCGTGACAGCTCCCTGTACTACTGCCAGGGAGGAAGTCAGTTCTGCAACTGAATTGCTGGTTAGGTTTACTACTCCCAATATATCCTCGAGTTTTTTATTTATATTCTCAAGGCCTTCACTCTGGGGCAAGCTGGTTTTTACTGAGCTCTATTCTAAACGGTCCATACTATCCGACCCAGATTCAATCTGTGGGGCAGCCCTCTGTACACCTCCTCTAGTTTTCGGAGGCGGTGACTTCAGGAATTTATCTAATTGGGTCTGTGGGTTCCCCCCAGAACCACTTTTTGGGGAAGTCACACCACCCGATTTACAATACTTTGGCGGCATTTTTATAGGATTTTAACTCCAAAACGGGGGGTACAAGCAATAAAACTGATGACCAATAATAATTTCACTACTGGTTCGGGTCTATCTACCCCAATAGCTCATTTAACTCTGAGCCCGCAGCCAGTTTTGTTACATACATATACATAGAAAAGGATAGATGCATAAGTGATCGGTAAATACAAATCAGATAGACATAAATAGTAAAGCTGACATGGTTATGAAAAAAATAAAGACTGCAAACCAGACACTATAATATTATACGGTCGCCGTCCCGCATATCAAAATTTCATTGACACAAATATGGCCTTTCCAGCCACGTAACTAAGTTATCAAAGGCCCCAAAGAGCCTAACCCCCTAAGACATGATAGTTCTCCAGCTGGCGATCATCACACAGCGCAAACATAATCACCCCAAATAGTCAGGGTAGTTCGGCTTTTCAGAGGTTGAATCGTGGCGGCGGAGACAGGGAAAAGTAAATGCAGGTGCTTGTTGAAGTCAAAGTTATAACATAAAAATCAGATGCAGTAAATGCAGTAGCAGTCTTTTTATACAGACCCCCATCCAGCAGCCAAAAAAAGGACCCCTCAGATATGAACTTCCCATCCAAGTACTGAATTGACCACAGGCCTGACTGAATACCCACCCTAGCACCCAGTGCTTTGCAGGGGGGAAAGCCTGGTCGGCGGTGTACGCCAAGGTGACTGTCAATCACAGGAGGTCATTTGGGGGGTTGCGGACAGGGACCAGTACCTCAAACTCCTTGGGATCAGTCACCAACCTCCACGGAATGCTTCACCACGGCTAAAGCCGGAATTCTGGGCTAACGGCGACCACCAACCTCTATGGCAGGCTTCACAGCAGATTCAGCCGGCGTTCAGGGAGCGCAGCAGATCGTTAGATCATCGCGACACCACTCCATTAATGGCTCAGGAGGGGCAGAAAGAGGAAGAACCCTGCAACAGTCGATACCGCAGGCTCGGATCCGCTTCTCCTCTCACGCAATACAGGTGAGTGCCGACGAGGGTCCTACCCCGGCAGCAAACGCCACGCTCCGGCGTCTCAGGGTCTCAGGATCGCACCAAGCATGCCTACACCGGGAACCAGTCGGACGCCTCCAGAGGCAGCGAGTAACAAGGCTCGGCTACACACAGGTGAGCTGGAATCGGCCGCGCCTCACATCGGGAAGTCAACTGCGCCTCAGGTCAGGGAATCAGCTGCGCCTCACATCACAGCTGAGGGTGGAGAGAGAGGGGGAGAGGATGGCAGGAGGAGGAGCGCGGCACACCTACACCATGCCGCTACGAGAACCCATAAGAGCTTGAAATTCTTAATACTTATATCTTAATGTTTGTCTTCAAATTTCAGCCAAAAGAAAAGAAAGCAACAAAGCCCGAATTGTTAAAGAGAGACGACGATCGACCACAAAACAGCATCAGGAACAGTTTACACCGATAGCTGGAGTTCTAACAACGCCGCGGCCGGTTCTGCAGAGTGGCGAGCCAACTAGCGTAATAAATGATATTACAGCTTTATGCTACATAACACCAATACCCAATACGCAAGATGTAATACCTTGTAAAAAGCGCATCACATTTGATACGCCAGACACATGCAGCAACGTACAACAGATAAGCGAACCCCAACAGCGATATGCGCCTCTTGTCCATTCCTGTTATTGTTGTGGTGGAGAGACGTACGACGTTGCGGGATATCGCGAAATGTAATGACAAAATGGCACGCGTGGCGTTGCATTTAAAATGTTACGTTAAAGACTCTACGTCTCTAGCGTTTAACAGTCCCAACAAAAATACTGAGGGACAAATACATGCTACGCGTAACAAATGCATACGACTGATTACGCACCTTGACGCTCTTGAAAAAGAGCTGCTAGGCAGAGACTAACTAGTGATGACTGGTGGAGGTGGACGACCTTTTAAAAAAGCGCAAAAACAACTGTAAGTGCTAGGGTTAGAAAGGTAAAACAGGCTATACAAATCTGTTTTTCAGTTAAACGTTCTAAAATAGCTAGAGAAAAAAGGCGTCGCCGGCGTAACAATGCGCCGCCGGCGCGTCCGAACAAAATAGCTAGCAAAAAAAGACAGGAATGTCGTAACAAGACTTGTGCGTCAGCTCGTCTGAATGCTGGACAAAGACATCAGCAATCACAGACCGCGCAAGCGGGGCACAGTCGTCCAAACAGCTCGCACACTAGCAGACCTTCAAATACGCAATCAAAGCGTATTCAGTCAGGCTACCCACAAAATGACGACATGACCTATAACACGGCTATTACAGACGAACCCCCTGAACCACAAAATGTTAGATCCGTTTATCTAGAACGTGTATATCATCAACAGCGTGACTTAGCGAATTTTAATAGTACCATGTACACGGAACACTTCAGGTTCGCTAACCTCGAAGCCATTCGCTCATTTGTTAACGCTCTTGATGCAATACACGCTTCTATACAGACATTGTTAGATAGGGATTTACGGGACGCCGATCCGGGTGATTTCATACAATTGCGTTTAGACGGCGGCGAAACGTTTGATTCTATTTTTTCTAATAGGTATTCTAGAGATGGATTTAGAGCCGAAACATTTTTGGACAATATCGCTAACGCTTTACAGAATAACGCGAAATGCATAGCCGGTAATACACTTAAACTACTTGTCATCATTGTCAGGTGTCGACGTGGTGGGGCCAGAAGAGGTTTGGGCGGTGTCGCGATTTTAATAATTACGATAATAACGTCTGTCTGGCCGCTAGTGTTTACGCTATTTTGGAGGGTGCTGCTTTGAGCGACGTCGCATTGTTAGAGAAAGCTCGACAACTGCATAGAGACTTACAAATACCCGAGGGGTATTTGGTGTCTTTTACTGACGTTGCCGAATTTGAAAAAAAAATTAAACATCACAATTAAAATGTTGTACCACAATAGGGGGCAGTGGCGTTATTATCACACAGCCCACACAGCTAAAGAAAAGACCGTCTATATATTGCACCATGAAAAGCATTATTATGGCATAAAAAAATCTAAAAGCCTTTATCATTTTTGATTATTTTTGCAACGTTTGTTACACTGTATACAAACATAAATATCGACACGGGTGTATGCAGTTTTGTAAAGCGTGCCAGAGCCCGAATTGTGTTGAGCAGTCTAATAATACACGGTGCCCGATATGTAGGACGTATTGCCGTTCAGAGGATTGTTTTGAAACACATAGAAACCTGGCACTTAGTGATAAAGCTCTTTGTAAGAAAAAAACTTTTTGCGGATTTTGTTACAAATATATAGACTGCGGCGATGAGCACAATTGTAACGGTTTAAAATGCACCATCTGCGGCGGGCAGGTTGACAAATTTGACGACCATGTTTGTTACATGCAGCCATACAACCCCAAAAAAATGACTGACAAGTATATCTTTTACGATTTTGAATGCATGCAAGAAACAGGCTTGCATATACACAATTTCATTTACGCAACCACACTATACGGCCCCAACTCCTGGCATTTTAGCTGAATATCCTGTACGCTTGACTTTGTGCGATTTTTTGCCGATGGTAAGTTTTCGGATCACCCGTTTATAGCTTACAATGCAGGACATTAAGACGCTTATTTTGTTTTACAGGAGTTGATTAATGAAAAATTTTAAATTGATATTATAAATCAAGGCGGTCGGTTAATGTGCGTTACCCTGAAGGACTTAAAAATTAGATACATAGACTCGCTGAATTTCATGCCTATGAAGCTCAGCGAGATGCTCGAGGTGTCACGACTGTGACTGATCCAGACAGGTCTGGGAGGAGAAGGTCGCAGCGACTTGCTACTCGCGATAGCTTGTGAGTTTGCTCCGTGGTTCAGGGTATGTCATCTGGGTTTTGCCTTGTGAACCTTTTTGTCCTGACTGGGAGTTTGTAGGCATCCTTCTCAGGTGAGTCCTGTCTGCCACTCCCAGCTACTATATTAGTTTCAGTTTCACTTGCAGTCATTGCCAGATATAGTCCTTACTTCCAGTGCTACTCTGACCTTGGAAGGAGATCGATTGATGGTGTTGCTGTGGAGCTCTTGTCCGGCGTGGACTGTCGTGTTTGGGATCGCCTTCTCAGCTCGTGACTGGATAAGTCTATCTGCTGTAGATTGTTTGTTGTTGTCTTCCCCTGTTGTTCTCCTAGACGTGAGTGATGGTGACTAGCGCTCCCATCGGCCTTTCCCCAGTCCAGTGTTAGGGCGACTGAGGGTTTAGGCATCCAGCTCGCCGCACGGGTTCACACCCCGTCTAGGGTATCAGGGCAGACAGGTGCCAGCTTAGGGTGACTCAGGGGTGGCCATTCTATTTCCCATCCGTAGATAAGGGTCCCCCTTCCCCTCCGTCTGGTGCGACACGACTGCTGCTGGGATAGCGGTCGTGACAGTATATCTGGCCTTTTAAAAAAAAAAAAAAAAAAAAAAAAAAAGTGACATTTCATTTTTTTTTCTTTTTTGCTTGCTGTTTTGCTTTGTATTTTGTCTGTTCCACTATGGATCCGGTTTCGGTTTTGGCGAAACAATTACAGGGGTTATCCCTTGAAGTGGCAGGATTAAAAGCAACAGTGCTGCAGCAGCAATCCTTGGGTTCCACCGTTGCTACGGGAAACCAAGGTACTCCTGAGCCAAAAGTGGCTTTACCTGATAGGTTCTCAGGAGGGAGAGACCAATTTGTAACCTTCAGAGAAGCTTGCAAGTTGTTCTTCAGGTTACGCCCTAGATCCTCCGGCGGTGAGGAACAACGGGTGGGCATTGTAATTTCTCTCCTGCAAGGAGATCCGCAGGCTTGGGCTTTCTCCCTACCATCAGACTCTCCGGCCTTACTATCAGTGGAGGAGTTTTTTGAAGCCCTGGGTCTCGTATATGATGACCCGGACAGGGTCTCACTGGCTGAGTCTAAGCTGCGTAGACTTCGGCAAGAGAACCGGTCTGCTGAACTATATTGTTCCGAATTCCGTAGGTGGGCTACTGATACGTTATGGAACGACTCGGCCCTTAGGAGTCAGTTCTGCCAGGGGTTGTCTGAAAAATTAAAAGATGCGCTGGCGATATACGAGGTCCCTGGGTCTCTTGAGGCTGCTATGTCTCTGTCCATAAGAATCGACAGACGACTCAGGGAGAGACTATTAAATTTTACGGAGGCCTCTATAGGGCAGGGATCGGTCTGTTATGGTCCAGTCGAACCAATGCAAATAGGGGGCGCCACTAGACGGGTGAATCCTCCTAAATTCCGCCGTAGGTCAGAGGTTTGTTTTCGTTGTGGGGGGAGGGGTCATTTTGTAAAGGTTTGTCCCTCAGAACCCAAGAGACCACAAACTAAGGAGCCGCCGGAAAACTAGAGTCCCCAGACTGTGCGGAGGAGAACAGTCTGGGCGTATTCGTTTCCTCCATACGCATGTCTCAGTTTTTGTTGTCCGCTACCGTTGAGGCGGGCAATAAAACTGAGATCTGTTCCGTCTTTTTGGACAGTGGGGCGGGGGTCAACTTGGTGGATTCACGGTTTGCTCAGGCTCTGGGTTTTACTCCGGAACCGGTATGCAGAACTATTCCTGTTTTTGCCATCGACTCCTCCCCTCTTACTCAGAGAGAGTTAACTCAGATCATCCATAATATCCATCTGCAGGTAGGGGACCTCCATAAAGAGCATATCTCTTGTTATGTCCTGGACGGTCTTCCGGCTCCTATAGTATTGGGGCTTCCCTGGCTGGTGACTCACAATCCAGTGGTGGATTGGCAGGCCGGGGAGATTGTGGAGTGGAGTGAACGTTGTAAGGACAACTGCTTGAGTAGTAGGTGCTCTACACTCTCTGTAACATCTTTACCTGCCTTTCTGTCAGATTTTATGGATGTGTTCTCTGAGAAGGGTTGTCAGGGGTTACCACCTCATCGTCCATATGATTGCCCGATTAATCTATTACCTGGGGCAAAACTACCTAAAACCCGGTTATACAATCTTTCCGGCCCGGAGAGGAAGGCTATGAAAGATTATATTTCGGAGAGTTTGGCTAAGGGACACATCAGACCCTCTTCTTCACCTGTGGCTGCAGGGTTCTTTTTCGTTAAAAAGAAAGATGGGGGCCTACGTCCTTGCCTGGATTTCCGGGAATTAAACCGGATAACTATCCGAGATCCCTATCCTCTTCCTCTCATTCCCGACCTCTTTAATCAGGTTGCTGGTGCTAAATGGTTCTCCAAAATGGATCTCAGAGGAGCCTATAACCTGGTTCGCATCAAAGAGGGGGATGAGTGGAAGACGGCTTTTAATACTCCGGAAGGGCATTATGAAAATCTGGTCATGCCATTTGGTCTTACTAATGCGCCTGCGGTATTCCAACATTTTGTCAACGATATTTTTAGTCACCTTATCGGGAGATTTGTTGTGATATATCTTGATGACATCCTGGTCTATTCCCCAGATCTGGATACACATAAGATCCATGTGAGACAAGTGCTGCAGATATTAAGGGCCAACAAATTGTTTGCTAAGTTAGAAAAATGTGTGTTCGCCGTAAAAGAACTGCCATTTCTGGGGTATGTGTTGTCAGATTCAGGTTTCCGCATGGATCCAGAGAAAGTCCGGGCGATTATAGACTGGGATCTGCCTGAGAACCTGAAGGCATTGCAACGCTTCCTGGGGTTTGCCAATTTTTATAGAAAGTTTATAAAGAACTATTCCTTGGTGGTCAAACCACTGACGGACATGACCCGAAAGGGATCCGATTTTTCCAAATGGTCACATGCAGCCAAAACTGCCTTTGCGTCTCTGAAGGAGAGGTTCACCTCGGCCCCTATTCTCGTACAGCCAGATGTCTCGCTTCCTTTTATTGTAGAGGTTGACGCATCAGAGGTGGGGGTGGGAGCGGTACTATCTCAGGGCCCGTCCCCTGGTGAATGGCGTCCGTGTGCTTTCTTTTCGAAGAAATTGTCTACTGCAGAAAGGAACTATGATATTGGCAACAGGGAACTTTTGGCTATTAAGTTGGCCTTTGAGGAGTGGCGTCATTTTTTGGAGGGGGCGGTTCATCCCGTCACGGTGATTACTGATCACAAAAACTTATTATATCTGGAGTCTGCTAAACGTCTTACCCCTAGACAGGCTCGGTGGTCGTTATTTTTTACTAGGTTTAATTTTGTAATAACCTATCGCCCGGGGGCAAAAAATACTAAGGCGGATGCATTGTCTCGTAGTTTTCCTGGAGGGGGTGATGTTGAGGTACCAGAGCCCATTTTGCAAAAGGGGGTGGTGGTCTCTGCATTACACTCAGGTTTGGGGGGGAGGGTGTTGGAAGCCCAGGGGGACGCCCCGGCCTCTTGCCCCTCGGGTAAACTGTTTGTGCCAGAAAATTTACGACTGGAGATACTAAAGAACACCATAACTCCACACTGGCAGGACACCCAGGTAGTAGGGCAACCTCTGAGTTAGTGTCTCGTCGGTTCTGGTGGCCTAAATGGCGCCAGGAGGTGTTGAATTTTGTGTCTGCATGTGCTACCTGTGCTCGTTCTAAGGTAGATCATACTCGTCCGGCAGGGCGTCTTTTACCTCTGGCCATCCCCAACAGGCCTTGGACGCACCTGTCAATGGATTTCATTACGGATCTACCAGTATCAGCGGGGAAGACTGTTATTCTGGTAGTTGTTGACAGATTCAGTAAAATGGTGCACTTTATTGCTCTTGCCGCATTGCCTAATGCTAACACACTGGCTCAGGTTTTTATTGACCACATCGTGAAGCTTCACGGGGTCCCTTCCGATATTGTTTCGGATCGTGGTACCCAATTCGTTTCTAAATTTTGGAAAGCTTTTTGTTCTCGTTTAGGGGTTCATCTGTCGTTTTCTTCATCTTTCCATCCACAGTCCAACGGTCAGACTGAACGTACCAATCAAAACCTAGAGACATATTTGAGATGCTTTGTTTCCGAAAATCAGGAGGAATGGTCATCTTATTTACCGTTAGCTGAGTTTGCCATTAATAATCGTCGTCAAGAATCCACTGATAAGTCACCATTTTTTGGTGCGTATGGTTTCCATCCTCAGTTTTGTACGTTTAGTGAGGGGGGGCCGTCTGGGATTCCCGAGGAGGAACGATTTGCGTCTTCACTTTCTTCAGTGTGGCAGAGTGTGCAAGAAAGTTTGAAGAGAATTGGTGGTAGATACAAACGTGCGGCTGATAGGAAGCGCTCTGAAGGTCCGGACCTTGGGGTGAATGACTTGGTGTGGTTGTCTACCAGAAATATCAAGTTGAAGGTTCCCTCGTGGAAATTGGGTCCGAGATTTATTGGTCCTTATAGGGTAATTAAGATCATTAACCCGGTGGCTTTTCGTCTGGAGCTACCTCAGACTCTAAGGATCCATAATGTCTTCCACAGATCTCTGCTTAAGAGATATGTAGAACCTCCTGAACCATTGCCACTACCGCCTCCACCGGTGGTTGTTGATGGCAGTCTTGAGTTTCAGGTAGAAAAGATTGTTGATTCACGATATGTTCGCCGCTCTCTTCAGTACCTGGTGCACTGGAAAGGTTATGGTTCCGAAGAGAGAATGTGGGTTCCAGCATCAGAGATAAAAGCGGACAGACTCATTCGGGCTTTTCATAGCTCCCATCCGGAGAGGCCTGGTCTTGAGGGTCCAGGGGCCCCTCGTAGAAAGGGGGGTACTGTCACGACTGTGACTGATCCAGACAGGTCTGGGAGGAGAAGGTCGCAGCGACTTGCTACTCGCGATAGCTTGTGAGTTTGCTCCGTGGTTCAGGGTATGTCATCTGGGTTTTGCCTTGTGAACCTTTTTGTCCTGACTGGGAGTTTGTAGGCATCCTTCTCAGGTGAGTCCTGTCTGCCACTCCCAGCTACTATATTAGTTTCAGTTTCACTTGCAGTCATTGCCAGATATAGTCCTTACTTCCAGTGCTACTCTGACCTTGGAAGGAGATCGATTGATGGTGTTGCTGTGGAGCTCTTGTCCGGCGTGGACTGTCGTGTTTGGGATCGCCTTCTCAGCTCGTGACTGGATAAGTCTATCTGCTGTAGATTGTTTGTTGTTGTCTTCCCCTGTTGTTCTCCTAGACGTGAGTGATGGTGACTAGCGCTCCCATCGGCCTTTCCCCAGTCCAGTGTTAGGGCGACTGAGGGTTTAGGCATCCAGCTCGCCGCACGGGTTCACACCCCGTCTAGGGTATCAGGGCAGACAGGTGCCAGCTTAGGGTGACTCAGGGGTGGCCATTCTATTTCCCATCCGTAGATAAGGGTCCCCCTTCCCCTCCGTCTGGTGCGACACGACTGCTGCTGGGATAGCGGTCGTGACACGAGGCTATGGGTTTTTCAGGCGCCAAGGGTCACTTCCTGCATTTTTTCAACACGGCAGAAAATCAAAACTACATAGGCGGCATACCGGCCGCTAGGTATTACGGCGTCGAATACATGATGCCTGGTGAGAAAAAAGAATTCACAGATTGGTACGAGAAACATAAAAATGACACCTTTAATTTTCAGAAAGAGTTAGAAGCTTACTGTAAGCAGGATGTTGAGGTTTTGAGAAGGGCTTGTGAGTGTTACAGGGACACGATTATGGCCATGACGGAACAAAAAGTTCTGCAATACATTAAACGTGAAAAGAAATACAGAACGGTCACTAAATGTATTGATCCACTCCAACTTATCACATTGGCATCCGTGTGCATGGCTATGTATCGGTTTAAATTTCTACCCAAAAATACCATAGCGATTTTCCTTGCAGATAATTACCACAAGACCCAGAAACGCTTTTCAACACCCGCTATACAGTGGCTCATGTACCTTGAACATGCTGAAGGCATTTCTATACAACACGCGTTAAAGGTTGGTGAAAAAAAGGTAGGTAAATATTTTTTGGACGGGTATGCTTTTGTTAACGTAAACACACCGCTTTTGAATTTCAGGGCTGTTTTTATCACGGGTGTCCTGTGTGCTATAACGAGCAGGACAGCAACGAGCTTACTAAATCGTCCTACGGGCAGCTATACCAATCTTTCCTAGTCAGGAAAAGCCGACTACAGAGACAAGGCTTTACGGTCCGCGTCCTGTGGGAACACGAGTGGCGGGAAATTATTGCAAACGATTCGGGCGTCAAAGACTTTCTGATTAAAATGAAATTCACGACTCCTATGGATCCTCGTGACGCGCTTTAAGGCGGTCGCACTAACGCCATTAAACTTTATCACAAGGTGCAGTCTGATGAAACAGTGCATTATTAAGATTTCACCAGTCTGTACCCTTTTGTTAATAAAACTAAGACTTACCCTGTAGGACACCCAAAAATCATTTATGATCATTTTGGCTACATCAAAAAATACTTTGGCATTGCCAGAGTTAAAGTGTACCCGCCCAGAGATTTATTTTTTCCGATCCTGCCTGTAAAGCTAAATAAAAACTAATGTTTCCGCTATGTTACACATGCGCCTTGAACTGTCAGAAAGACATTTGCAGCCACACAGACGATGAGCGTTCCCTAACTGGTACATGGTGCACCATAGAAATAGTTTTAGATGTTGAAAAAGGTTACAGGATTGCCGAGATCTACGAGATCTGGCATTTTCCTAACACAACAGATGATTTGTTCGCCCCGTACATCAAATTAAACCTCAGAGATAATCAGGAGGCTTCCGGTTATCCTAGTTGGTGTAAAATGGATTCTGAAAAAACGGCTTACATAGCTGCATTTTTAATAAGATAGCTGTAAACCCCGCAAAAAGACAAATTTCAAAACTGTTCCTAAACTCTTTGTGGGGTAAGTTTGGCCAGCATTCTAACTTGTCACATACCAGCATAGTCACGGACCCTGACAAACTTTTCAAATTAGCTTTTGTGCCGTACTACGACCTCTCCGAGGTTAATTTCATCGATGACGATACGGCAGTAGTCAATTGGCGCTATGTAAAAGAGCGCTACACCCTCAACAAAAACACAAACATTTTTATAGCCTGTTTTACAACCGCCTATGCCAGACTCGAATTATACAAGCTCCTAGACAGGCTACAGGAACGTTGCCTTTATCACGACACAGACTCCGTCATATTCGTGAGTAAGGGGTCTGAATGGACGCCACCCTTGGGTGATTTTCTCGGTGAACTAACTAGTGAAATACCCGACGACGCCCACATTACCGAGTTTGTATCCGCTGGCCCAAAGACTTACGGCTACAAACTTAACAACGGGAAAACCGTATTGAAGGTTAAGGGTATAACACTCAATGTCGCTAACACACGGCTTGTTAATTTTGACAGTTTAAAAGACCTTGTGTTGGATTACTCACACAACAACGACCCCGAGACGCAGAAAACAATAGGTATCGAGCAAGATGGCATTTACAGAAATAGGAAGCGCTTGACCATAGAGGCAAGACCATTACGTAAAACGCAAAAGTGCGTCTACGCAAAGAGACAGCTGACGGCTGACTTTACAACGTTGCCTTTTGGCTATTAAACATGACTGCGCAATTTCAACACCCTTTTTCGTGTATACTAGCAGGACCCTCAAATTCTGGAAAGAGTTTTTTTGTTACAAATTTATTAATGCACAAGGATACGTTAATGTCGCACAAACCTGATAATGTCATTTGGTTTTACGCATGTTGGCAGAAATTGTATGATGAACTAACCCGTTTGTTTACAAATATCAGGTTTATCGAGGGGTCCCGCAAAATTTTACAGACGCTGATCTATTTCCAACGGACAAGGTAAATTTGGCGGTTGTTGATGATCTTATGGAGGAGGCTTGTGAAAATCTTGAAATACAAAACGCATTCACCAAATACGTACACCATAGAAATTTGAGCATTATGTATCTCATTCAAAACGTTTTTTGTCAGGGTAAGAAAAGCCGAACCATAAATTTAAACACTAAATGCATGGTCCTTTTTAAGAACCCTCGTGATAAATTACAGGTTATTACGTTGGCTCGGCATATGTACCCTGGTAAAACACGTTTCTTTTTAGAAGCTTTTGAAGATGCTACACACAAGCCTTACGGCTATTTACTTGTAGATTTAAGATCTGACACGCCTGAGGACCTACGACTCAGAACCGGTCTGTTCCCACCAGATCTGCCGGTGGCTTATGTGTGCAAAAAGAAGCTCTAAAATGAGGTATCACACATCTTTACGGTTATTTTTGTTAGAGGCGCTGGTGCTGTAAGGATGTCGAACAGGATCCGGCGTAATTGGGATCTTTTAAAAGCATTAGTCAAAACAAATCTGAAGGCCCGAAAATCAATATTACGTAACGCCAGTAATGATTTGATATCGGCTATTGGCGAGGTCGCACTCAATATCCTTAAAGGAAAGATCCCTCTTAAAGAGCGCCAAAAAATTATATTGAAAAAATGGCGTAGGGCTATAAAGAAATTAAGCGATAAAAAGTACTCCATTAAAGGAAAGAAGCGCATTGTGAACCAGAGCGGCGGTTTTATAGGAGCTTTGCTCGGCTTTGCAATACCTTCAATCACTAGCCTGATAGCTAATACAGCCGATGGTTTATAATGCAGTATGCAGACAAAATGTTCCTGGTTTCCAAAAATGAAATGGACAGGCTTAAAAAAACATCCGTAGATGCAGCAGATATACGCCAAACCGCCATACGTCGATTAGATGATGAGATTAGCGAAATACTACACGGAAATGAACTTTCAGATGATGAAAAAATTAAGAGATACACAGCCGTGTTACAGCGGTCACAATTTCTTTGTGTGTAATGTCTTATAATGTTTTATTTACTATACATAAACTGTTTTAAATAAAGTGTATTCTGTTTTTTCTTTTTACAATAAATATAATAGCTTGATTATTTAAAAATGTATAAACAGTTAGGACGCGTTGTTGAGTAGACGCTGTTTAAAACACTGCTAAAATGCCTGCAAATAGCAAAATATTGCGAAAACAGTACTACACACCAAAAGCTGTCGGCTCATATGGGGGCGTTGAATCCTTATTCAGAGAAGTCCGGAAATTTGGAAAAAGAAAAGACTCTGTAAAAAACTGGTTGAGCAACGAGGATACTTACACATTGTACAAACCTGTTAAAAAATCCTTTACAAGAAACAAGGTTATGGTGTCTGATATAGATGCTCAATGGCAGGCAGATCTTGTGTCGATGATGGATTTTTCTAAAGAAAATAATGGTGTAAAATACCTGCTGACAGTCGTTGATATTCTATCTAAATATGCCTGGGTGTCGGGTCTTTCAAATAAGTCCGACGCTACAGTGGCTTCCGCTTTTGAGCAGATATTTAAGTTAAGCGGTCAAACCCCCAGAAAGCTTCAGACTGATCGGGGCCGTGAGTTTATAAAAAAACCTATGAGGCGTCTTTGTGAAACCTATAAAATACATCATTTTTTAACTACAAATACTGTTATGGCAGCTTTGGTCGAACGTTTTAATAGAACACTGAAAACTAAAATGTGGCGCTATCTTAGAGAACAAAACACGTACAGGTACATCGACAAGTTACAAGACCTGGTGTATAGTTATAACCGCACATACCACAGAACTATAAGGCGGCGCCCCGTCGATGTGACAAAAGAGAACTCTTTAGCCGTTTGGAAAAATATCTACGGGTATTATGATACTATTAAAAAAGTTAAACCGGTATTAAATATAGGTGATCACGTCAGAATTGTGCATTATAAGGAGGTTTTTACAAAGGGGTATGAACAAACTTATACGGACGAGATATTTAAAATTCACGCTGTAAACACTAGGGGCCTCAGAACCCTTTATAAGTTGAAAGACCTGTCCGATGAGTTCATTGAAGGCTCGTTCTACCCGAAGGAAGTCCAAAAAGTAACTCTCGACAAGCTACGAGTTTACAGGATAGAAAAAATACTGAAAAAGAAGAAAGTTCGGGGTAAAACTTTGTGTTTTGTAAAGTGGATAGGATACCCTGACAAGTTTAACTCTTGGGTGCCTGAAAAACAGTTAATGCGTCTGTAAACTATGGAGGACGGATCGTTTTTTATCACGCTGCCCTGCAACGCATCAGCCAAACTTTTTCCCGAAAACAGCATCGCCGATTACACCACTAAGTTAGCAAAAGCGGTCCATCTTCGCGGCCCTTACGAAGTGGCTTTAGTGGAGATTCAGTATCCACATACGTGGGAAACCTTTGGCCCCGGAGATGGTGTATTCTACGTCGCGCAACACGACGAGCCGATCAGCGAGCTTTTTGTTAAATCGGGTTATTACTCCAATATGCACGACCTCATCAAAGCCATTAATAGCAAACTTGAATCTATAAAAATACCTCCCGATCAACTGCGTCTAAGATACGACGATATTGACAGAACCGTTTATGTAATGAATTCACCAGTATACAAGTTCATGCCTTGTGTGAAGTTGGGGAATATTTTGGGGCTGCCGGGGTATTCACAAGCTCCGTCGCTCAAGAATGTAGACACCGAGCACATCATTCTCCACTACAAAGGACCCGGCTTACCTGTTTTAGAACATCATGCTGGTGGTATAAAGGGACTTGCTCTAGTTTCATCAAAAGAGCAAAAAATGAATGCCGATATTAAAGCCGATTTTTATACATTGTTTGTTTGTACAGATATCGTCCAACATCAACTTGTTGGCGATAGTTACGTACAACTTTTAAGAACTGTCGAGTTAGGCGGTAAAAATGGTGAGATAGTCACGCAAAAGTATCACCGGCCGGACTATATACCTGTTTGTAAGCATCATTTTGACACGGTTACAATATCGATACTCACGGATCAGTCTAAACCTGTTAAATTCAAATACGGCAAGACTATTGTGCAATTACACTTTAGACCACGCGCTGTGATGACACACTAAAATGTTGTCCCAGAGAGTGTACGGTGACCCGGACGCATTATTACATAACGCAAGCCGGTCATGGTTTGGACGGATTTCACGGTACCGAATTCATGCATGGTTCTGGCCTCGCCGGGTTATTTCGGGGGCTGTTCCGTCGTGTCGTTCCCCTATTTAAGAAAGGTGTGGAGCTTGTAAAACATCGCTAAAGACGTTGTCACTACGGCTTCGACCGCCTTTATGGATCGTATAAATAGGTTGACGCAGGGCCAGGAGGCCTCTGGTGTCGTATAAATATGTAAAAAAAAGGCGTAAAAGAAAACGTGAACGCGCTGCCGTTGTCTTACCAACTTTTATGAATAAAGTAGCACAACCTAAGAGACGTCGCCGCCAGAAAACAAGAAGTCGTTCACTGAGCGACATCTTCTAGTCAGACGCTATGGCTTTCGTGCATGACGCCTCCGCCGAGTACGCCAAATCAGAGTTGGATATCTTTCAAATACCGCCTACACAAACAAGCATTGAAAAATCGCTTTATGTAGAGGTGCAGCCAATCGCCGCAATAAATGACAATGCCCCTTTGGAATTCTACATCACGGGCAGCGGTGAATATTATTACGACCTTAATAACACATTGTTACACGTCGTTTGCAAAATCGTTAGTCCTGATAACACACCCATACCAGAAGGATCCCGCTTTGCACTTATTAACTACCCTATAGTGAGTATTTTTAATCAACTGGATATAACGCTCGGCGACACGTTGATTTCAAGAAGCGACAACCTTTATACGTATAGAGCGTATATAGAGTCCCTAATAAATTATAATTCACAAACTTTAGAGTCCCAATTTACAGCCGGTTTATTCTATAAAGACACAGCATGATGACAGGGTTCTCGGCGGGCGTAATGAAGGCTTCAGCAAGAGAGCAAAGTATTCCGCCCGATCTAGAAGTGTGGAATTAATGGGCCCCATTTACGCCGATATATTTAATCAACCGAAGTTAATACTGAACGGTTTAGATCTAAAGATAAAATTGAGCAGAAACAAAGGCACTTTCTGCCTTATGTCGGCCGAGGCGTCCCATTTTAAAGTCCAAATACAGAACGCTTCCCTGTTTGTCAAAAGAGTACAAGTATCGCCCGCTGTAAGAATCGGTCACAGTCGTGCTCTGTTAACAGCTAACGCAAAGTACTCGATCAATCGGGCGTCGCTTAAAGTGTATAGCGTACCCGCCGGTACGCGCATATCTAACCACGAGAATCTTTTCCTCAGAAACCTACCAAAAACAGTAATACTAGCGTTTGTGGATAACGAATCATTTTCCGGGAGTTACCAAAGAAATCCTTTGTGCTTCAACCACTATAATGTGAATTATGCAGCCTTATATTTGGATGCAATAAAAACACATACAAAACAGTAGATGGTGAAAAATGAACACACAGAATGACACGGAGCACAGCTAATATCTAAAATGGCAAATGGAGACATCCACAGTGGGTATATAGAATATAGCACTGATGTGCATATGGGCCAAAAATAGAGTATCAGAAATACATATAATCAGGCAAGGCTATGGAAACTGAATAAAGGTATCACATGAAATGACAAGAATGTGCATATAAAGTGCATAGTGCAAATATCAAAGTACATGGATAGCGAAAGCTGGATAGATCATAATACAGCCATAGACAAAAATACCTGTGTAGTGCTCCTAGCAACCCCGACGTACGTTTCACGCAAGGCTTCTTCAGGGGGAGGTGTGTATGAAGGGAGAGCTAATAGGGGGGCTTATATAGCTAGAGAAATAACTAATGGATAGGAGGCAGCTGCAGACACTTAGGGCACAGGAAAAAGTGTGGCCACACAAGGAAGGGAGACGAGTGCGCTCCAAGCTGGAGCGCATCGCGTCACTTCCGGTTCCTGTAGGTGAACCGCATGATGGAACGCAAGCGCTACTTCCGGGATTCGGCAGGAATAATGAATACAAAAAAATATGATCTGAGACGCTCCAGCAGTATAGTGGAGCCAAGTTATAACATAGGGGGGCAGCAGGGACTTATATTATGAAGCCAAGCAAAGTGTATTGGACCAAGATGTAAAATGACAATATATAACACATAACACATCCTATGACACAGTGCAAAGAGACCCAGAGGAAACCACAACCAGCGCTACAATATACAGCATATGGATAGTGGAATATATGTGACAATCGTGACACAAAGTATATAAGGTGACCCTAAAGAATATATAAAAATATACAAATATACATATAAGAATGTATGTAAAAATATAAAAATATATATATAGAAAATGTATATATACATTCATACATGAAGTACATAGCCACAGTGATGACCATGACGATATATAAACATGTGAGTGACCAAAGTGAATAAAGTACAGGCCCAGCTGTACGATATGGAGAAAGACAAGTGTTAAGATGTGTCAGGGTGTGTGTGGACGCACGGGCGCAAAGGAAATTGACACATATGCGTACGCGAGTGCACACACACACAGACACAAGTGCATAAATGTGTAAAAATAACCAACATTAATGAAAGTGAAGTATTTAAATTGAAATACGGGCAAAACATAATGAGCCAGTATATGTGACAAATATGATATACATGCAAATACAACATAAGGTGGAGTCATGATCAAGTAGAGCCAAGACGTAAATAAATCTGTAGGATCCTCAACGGCAATGGGCCTGGATAAAGAGGGGAAGGAGAAGCGCAGAATCCCGAGTATCGATGGCAACCACACCTAAATGGCTGACACAAGAAAACAAAATTAAAAATCCCTCAACGGGAAGAAAAACTGCATAAAATACATAATAAAATGATGGAGCCAATCAAAAGAGCGGCAGCCCACAGACATATAATTATAAACCTAAAAGCACCCAAGGTGAAGACATGCCTGCGAACAGACAAAGAAAACAACCTTGGGCAGACACACACACACACAGAATATGTATATCTATCTAAAGGAACACAAAATATAACCTAAATTAGAGCTCGAACTGAAAAAAGTGGAAAGATGAAATACAGACCAAAAGTTGTGGCCCCAGAAATATTACGGCAAGAAGGGGGCAAAGCTCAAACCCTCATTTAGACCATAGGGGGTAACGGTATGCAATTGGAAAATCCACCTAGCCTCCCGTTGGGCCAAGAGGCGTTTCCAATTACCACCCCTACTGCCCGCAAAAACCCTGTCAATCCCTCTTACCTGAAACAAGGAACTATCACTGGCATGGTATGTCTTGAAATGGCGAGGGATGGTCTTTAGGGTGGTGTCATCTTCCTCAGTCACAGCTGACTGTATCCCCAGCACGTGTTCCCTCGTACGACGCCTCAGTTCTCGTGATGTGAGACCGACGTATAAAAGCCCACAGGGGCAACTGGCAACGTAGACCACCCCGGTAGTGCTGCAATTGATGGTATGTGTAATTTGATAAATCTTCTGTCCAGTGGAATCAGTAAAGGAAGTGGTAGTAAGGATGTTGGCACATGCCACACAATTACCGCAAGGGCGGCAACCCCATTTGGGGCCCTTGGATCCAAAAATGCGTGAGGGGGTGGCAGCCTGGTGGTGGCTGTGGACTAGGACATCCCGTATATTCCTCTCACGTCGAAAGGTTAAAGATGGCCTCGGAGGTAAGTGCTGTTTCAAGATGGGGTCCATACATAAAATGTTCCAATGTGTGTTTAGTGATTGCAATACAGCATTATGACCTGAGTTATAGGTGGTAATGAAGCGTACCATATTGTTCTGGGATTTCTTTGTCTTTGGACGCTGTTGTAAAAGGTCCTCCCTCCCAGATCGTTTGGCTCTAAAATAGCCTTTCTTCAGAGAGGATTCAGTATAGCCTCTCTCTCTGAATCTATTGGTCAGCTCTTGGGCACGCTTTTCAAATAGATCATCGTTAGAACATATGCGTCTTAATCGCAAAAATTGGCCCGTGGGGATCCCTTCAATCAATCTCCGTGGATGTGCAGAGCCGGCGTGTAGTAAACTATTCACTGAAGTGGGTTTACGGTGCAGGTCAGTGTAAATGAAACCTTGATGATCCACCTGTAAAAGAACGTCCAGGAAATCCATATCTCTCCGACCGGATTTGTAGGTAAGGTGGATATTGAGCTGATTCTGATTCAGGTAAGTCATAAAGGAGTCCAGTTCTCCAGTCGTGCCCTGCCAACTCATGAGAACATCGTCGATATAACGATTCCACATATAAACCCTGTCAATAGAGGGAATTGGATCAGTCAAAAAGAGACCCCTCTCCCACAGCCCCAGGAAAAGGTTGGCATAGGACGGCGCACAGGCCGCCCCCATCGCCGTTCCCTGGAGCTGTAGGTAGAAGGATCCCTTAAAAACAAAAAAGTTATGCCGAAGGGCAAAATCCAAAATTTGCAAAATAAACGTAGCGTAATCACCTTCGACATCAGACATGGCCAGGAACTGCGACACTGCTGCCATCCCATCCTTGTGGCTAATGGAAGTGTACAGCGATTCGACGTCGCAGGTAACAATGAGCATGTCGTCCTCCAGTTGTATACCATTTAGCTTCCGCAAAATATCGCCAGTATCTTTAAGGTAAGAAGGAAGATTCTCAACCAAAGGTCGCAACACATGATCGACCAGCTTACATATTGGTTCGCATAGGTTGTTGTTACCTGAGACGATCGGGCGACCTGGCGGAGTGGAAAGCTGTTTGTGCACTTTAGGTAACAGGTAAAAAGTAGGTATCGTGGGGCAGGGCACAAGTAGACAACTGAACTCCTTCTGACTGATGGTGCCTCGATCATAAGCCGAATGTAAAATCTTATTCAGGGAGTCCTGAAAGGAATTGAGAGGATTAAAAGTCAGTTTCTTATAGCAAACTGGGTTCTTCAACTGACGGAAGGCCTCCTTTTCGTATAGTGTGACAGGCCAGACCACTATATTACCCCCTTTATCGGATGGTTTAATTACCAGGTTTTTCATATCACTTAATTGCTTCACCGCTAGGCGTAAATTACCATCCATATTCCCATGTTGGAACTTGGTGGATGCCTTGGACAGATCATCCGTAACCAGCTTCACAAAGATGTCAATATTGGGATACATGTAAATAGGTGGAAATTTCAGTTTTTCTTCCCGTTGAGGGATTTTTAATTTTGTTTTCTTGTGTCAGCCATTTAGGTGTGGTTGCCATCGATACTCGGGATTCTGCGCTTCTCCTTCCCCTCTTTATCCAGGCCCATTGCCGTTGAGGATCCTACAGATTTATTTACGTCTTGGCTCTACTTGATCATGACTCCACCTTATGTTGTATTTGCATGTATATCATATTTGTCACATATACTGGCTCATTATGTTTTGCCCGTATTTCAATTTAAATACTTCACTTTCATTAATGTTGGTTATTTTTACACATTTATGCACTTGTGTCTGTGTGTGTGTGCACTCGCGTACGCATATGTGTCAATTTCCTTTGCGCCCGTGCGTCCACACACACCCTGACACATCTTAACACTTGTCTTTCTCCATATCGTACAGCTGGGCCTGTACTTTATTCACTTTGGTCACTCACATGTTTATATATCGTCATGGTCATCACTGTGGCTATGTACTTCATGTATGAATGTATATATACATTTTCTATATATATATTTTTATATTTTTACATACATTCTTATATGTATATTTGTATATTTTTATATATTCTTTAGGGTCACCTTATATACTTTGTGTCACGATTGTCACATATATTCCACTATACATATGCTGTATATTGTAGCGCTGGTTGTGGTTTCCTCTGGGTCTCTTTGCACTGTGTCATAGGATGTGTTATGTGTTATATATTGTCATTTTACATCTTGGTCCAATACACTTTGCTTGGCTTCATAATATAAGTCCCTGCTGCCCCCCTATGTTATAACTTGGCTCCACTATACTGCTGGAGCGTCTCAGATCATATTTTTTTGTATTCATTATTCCTGCCGAATCCCGGAAGTAGCGCTTGCGTTCCATCATGCGGTTCACCTACAGGAACCGGAAGTGACGCGATGCGCTCCAGCTTGGAGCGCACTCGTCTCCCTTCCTTGTGTGGCCACACTTTTTCCTGTGCCCTAAGTGTCTGCAGCTGCCTCCTATCCATTAGTTATTTCTCTAGCTATATAAGCCCCCCTATTAGCTCTCCCTTCATACACACCTCCCCCTGAAGAAGCCTTGCGTGAAACGTACGTCGGGGTTGCTAGGAGCACTACACAGGTATTTTTGTCTATGGCTGTATTATGATCTATCCAGCTTTCGCTATCCATGTACTTTGATATTTGCACTATGCACTTTATATGCACATTCTTGTCATTTCATGTGATACCTTTATTCAGTTTCCATAGCCTTGCCTGATTATATGTATTTCTGATACTCTATTTTTGGCCCATATGCACATCAGTGCTATATTCTATATACCCACTGTGGATGTCTCCATTTGCCATTTTAGATATTAGCTGTGCTCCGTGTCATTCTGTGTGTTCATTTTTCACCATCTACTGTTTTGTATGTGTTTTTATTGCGATTTGTCTCATATGGAGACACTAATAAAAATTTATATATTCATTATATTATTGAGTGCGAGCCCTATCTCTCTTTTTTTGGCGTTCTACCATACGTGCTGGCTCTGCACGGGTACTCACTTTTGTGAGTCATTTATTTTTGGTGTTTCTTATATTTGGATGGTCAACAGATCCCGGCAAAACCTTTTCAACCTAACTTCCAAGACGAATCAGCTGTTCGTGAATATATGTCCCTAGTACATATTTCGGGGAAACACAAGGACGACAATGCTTTATCCGTCGATCGGCACAAGTTTTTGAACGGTTACACTTTGTTCGCTTTTGATTTATCACCGGATCAAGAGCCTTGCGGTCATTTCTCTCTAGTAAAAACTGGCAATCTGCGAGCTGAAATTAGATTTGCTGAACCGATTGCGAACACAATTAACATGATTGTATATTCAGTTCATGAAAATATTATTGAAATAAATAATCGTCGGGAGGTATTATATGATTTTCAATAAACATGAATAATTATGAAATTGCCTGTGTTATTAAAGCTGATTTTAATGCCAGGCGCATATTTAAAGGTGTATTCCCGTGCGATTTATTACCGGGGGGTAAAATCATCGACAGGCCCGCGGCATACATTGTAAATACGGATAATTCGTATCAGCGGGGGAAGCATTGGATTTTAATTATATTATACCCGAATGAAATATCTATTTTTTTTGATAGTTATGGTTTATCACCCGCAAATGAAATATTTCCTAGCGACTTTATGCAGTTTTTATATAAAAATTCTAAGACTATAAGGTATCAAAACAGACAAATACAAGATGCAGTTAGTACAGTCTGCGGCCATTACTGTATCTATATCTTACAATGTCTTGCTAAAGAAATATCTTTTGAAAATGTGTTAAAAATGTTCACTAACGATTTTAGAAAAAATGACCATATTGTGCGATCATTTGTAACAAAACGCATGAAACGCTTATGTATACGATGCTGTAATTACAATCAAACGTGTCTGTCCCTACAGGACTGTTGCAAATAAGGAAAATGAATAAAGCTTTTTAAACGAATTATATTTGTCATATAAATTTTAATAGCCTGCACTATAAACCTAATATCAAGCACTATACATTTTAATAGCAGGCACTATAAACCTAATATCAAGCGATATAAACCTAATATCATGCGATATAAACCTAATATCAAGCGATATAAAATTAATATCAAGCGATATAAAAGGGGGCGTGGTACCTGTCACTTTGACGAAACATATACCATCTTACTACTGAGGTAGATTACACAGTCATTGGATATTATTTTACAGCAGGCCAGTGTACTACAGGTCCCGAAAATTATGCATTCAGCATACATAAAACAACAAGTAAGTATGTGGCTGGAGGTAGATTACACGGTCACTGGATATCAATTTCCCAGCAGGACAGTGATCTACAGGCCTAAAAATTATGAATTCAGCGTACATAAAAGAACAAGTAAGTAAGTGGCTGGAGATAGATTACACGGGCATTAGATATTAATTTTCCAGCAGGCCAGTGTACTACAGGCCCCAAAAATGATGCATTCAGCGTACATAAAAGAACAAGTATGTGGCTGGAGGTAGATTACACGGTCATTGGATATCAATTTTCCAGCAGGCCAGTGTACTACAGGTCCCCAAGAATTATGCATTCAGCGTACATAAAAGAACAAGTAAGTAATTGGCTGAAGGTAGATTACACGGTCACTTGATATCAATTTTCCAGCAGGCCAGTGATCTACAGGCCCCAAAGATTATGCATTCAGCGTACATAAAAGAACAAGTAAGTAAGTGGCTGGAGATAGATTACACGGTCATTGGATATCGATTTTCCAGCAGGCCAGTGAACTATAGGCCCAAAAATTATGCATTCAGCGTACATAAAAGAACAAGTAAGTATGTGGCTGGAGGTCTATTAGATGGTCAAAGGATATAAATTTTACTGAAGGCCAGTAGAAATACAGGTCAAATACATATGCTTAACCCCTTAAGGACAGGGCCATATTTCACCTTAACCTCCTTGGCGGTATTCCCGAGCGTGACTTGGGGTTAATTTTCGCTGCCAGGAGCGGTAACCCTGAGTCACGCTTGGGGTAACATTGCAGAGTCCCCTCACCTTCTGCCGGCGATCCGGCGATGTCCTCCACTGTGATCGCCGGCGAGAGCGCATTTAACTTCCTGGTTCCGTTCCCTGCGAGCAGCAGCTGTGCATGGGAGTGGAACTGGGCGGGAAATTCAAATAAATATAAACACAAAAAGTGACACACACACATAAAATAGGTTATACATTGTAATCTGAGAGGATTACACTGTATAACCTCAGATCTGACTGTACAGTGCCCCTTGTCACGGAGACAAATCGCTATCAAGAGCAGAAATCCGCTATGCTGCATGCCACCTTTTCCAGAAGCAGAAAGTGGGAACGGGTGACCAAAGAGGACATGTGTCAGTTTCTGGGACTCATCATTCTTCAGGGGGTGATGGGGAAACCGCTCCAGAAATGGTATTGGACCACCAATAAGTTACTGGCCACTCCATTTTTTGGCACCGTGATGTCAGAATACCAGTTTTCCCTCATCATGAAGTATTTGCACTTCACGAATAGAGTTGAGCGAACACCTGGATGTTCGGGTTCGAGAAGTTCGGCCGAACTTCCCGGAAATGTTCGGGTTCGGGATCCGAACCCGATCCGAACTTCGTCCCGAACCCGAACCCCATTGAAGTCAATGGGGACCCGAACTTTTGGGCCCTAAAAAGGCTGTAAAACAGCCCAGGAAAGAGCTAGAGGGCTGCAAAAGGCAGCAACATGTAGGTAAATCCCCTGCAAACAAATGTGGATAGGGAAATGAATTAAAATAAAAATTTAAAAAATAAAAATGAACCAATATCAATTGGACAGAGGTCCCATAGCAGAGAATCTGGTTTCACGTCAGCAGAGAATCAGTCTCTTCATGCCATAGCAAAGAATCTGGCTTCATGTCAGCAGAGAATCAGTCTCTTCATGCCATAGCAGAGAATCTGGCTTCATGTCAGCGCAGAATCAGTCTTCATGTCATAGCAGAGAATCAGTCTCTTCATGCCATAGCAGAGAATCTGGCCTTATGTCAGAGCAGAATCTGTCTTCATGTCATAGCAGAGAATCAGGTTTCACGTCACCCACCACTGGAACAGGCCACTGTCACACATTTAGGCCCAGGCACCCAGGCAGAGGAGAGAGGTCCCGTAACAGAGAATCTGGCCTTATGTCAGCGCAGAATCTGTCTTCATGTCATAGCAGCGAATCAGGCTTCACGTCACCCACCACAGGAACAGGCCACTGTCACACATTTAGGCCCCGGCACCCAGACAGAGGAGAGAGGTCCCGTAACAGAGAATCTGGCCTTATGTCAGCGCAGAATCTGTCTTCATGTCATAGCAGAGAATCAGGCTTCACGTCACCCACCACTGGAACAGGCCACTGTCACACATTTAGGCCCAGGCACCCAGGCAGAGGAGAGAGGTCCCGTAACAGAGAATCTGGCCTTATGTCAGCGCAGAATCTGTCTTCATGTCATAGCAGAGAATCAGGCTTCACGTCACCCACCACTGGAACAGGCCACTGTCACACATTTAGGCCCCGGCACCCAGACAGAGGAGAGCGGTCCCGTAACAGAGAATCTCGCCTTATGTCAGCGCAGAATCTGTCTTCATGTCATAGCAGAGAATCAGGCTTCACGTCACCCACCACTGGAACAGGCCACTGTCACACATTTAGGCCCAGGCACCCAGGCAGAGGAGAGAGGTCCCGTAACAGAGAATCTGGCCTTATGTCAGCGCAGAATCTGTATTCATGTCATAGCAGAGAATCAGGCTTCACGTCACCCACCACTGGAACAGGCCACTGTCACACATTTAGGCCCAGGCACCCAGGCAGAGGAGAGAGGTCCCGTAACAGAGAATCTGGCCTTATGTCAGCGCAGAATCTGTATTCATGTCATAGCAGAGAATCAGGCTTCACGTCACCCACCACTGGAACAGGCCACTGTCACACATTTACGCCCTGGCACCCAGACAGAGGAGAGAGGTTCCGTAACAGAGAATCTGGCCTTATGTCAGCGCAGAATCTGTCTTCATGTCATAGCAGAGAATCAGGTTTCACGTCACCCAGCACTGGAACAGGCCACTGTCACACATCTAGGCCCAGGCACCCAGGCAGAGGAGAGAGGTCCCGTAACAGAGAATCTGGCCTTATGTCAGCGCAGAATCTGTCTTCATGTCATAGCAGCGAATCAGGCTTCACGTCACCCACCACAGGAACAGGCCACTGTCACACATTTAGGCCCCGGCACCCAGACAGAGGAGAGAGGTCCCGTAACAGAGAATCTGGCCTTATGTCAGCGCAGAATCTGTATTCATGTCATAGCAGAGAATCAGGCTTCACGTCACCCACCACTGGAACAGGCCACTGTCACACATTTACGCCCTGGCACCCAGACAGAGGAGAGAGGTTCCGTAACAGAGAATCTGGCCTTATGTCAGCGCAGAATCTGTCTTCATGTCATAGCAGAGAATCAGGCTTCACGTCACCCACCACTGGAACAGGCCACTGTCACACATTTAGGCCCAGGCACCCAGGCAGAGGAGAGAGGTCCCGTAACAGAGAATCTGGCCTTATGTCAGCGCAGAATCTGTCTTCATGTCATAGCAGAGAATCAGGCTTCACGTCACCCACCACTGGAACAGGCCACTGTCACACATTTAGGCCCCGGCACCCAGACAGAGGAGAGCGGTCCCGTAACAGAGAATCTCGCCTTATGTCAGCGCAGAATCTGTCTTCATGTCATAGCAGAGAATCAGGCTTCACGTCACCCACCACTGGAACAGGCCACTGTCACACATTTAGGCCCAGGCACCCAGGCAGAGGAGAGAGGTCCCGTAACAGAGAATCTGGCCTTATGTCAGCGCAGAATCTGTCTTCATGTCATAGCAGAGAATCAGGCTTCACGTCACCCACCACTGGAACAGGCCACTGTCACACATTTAGGCCCAGGCACCCAGGCAGAGGAGAGAGGTCCCGTAACAGAGAATCTGGCCTTATGTCAGCGCAGAATCTGTCTTCATGTCATAGCAGAGAATCAGGCTTCACGTCACCCACCACTGGAACAGGCCACTGTCACACATTTAGGCCCAGGCACCCAGGCAGAGGAGAGAGGTCCCGTAACAGAGAATCTGGCCTTATGTCAGCGCAGAATCTGTCTTCATGTCATAGCAGAGAATCAGGCTTCACGTCACCCACCACTGGAACAGGCCACTGTCACACATTTAGGCCCCGGCACCCAGACAGAGGAGAGAGGTCCCGTAACAGAGAATCTCGCCTTATGTCAGCGCAGAATCTGTCTTCATGTCATAGCAGAGAATCAGGCTTCACGTCACCCACCACTGGAACAGGCCACTGTCACACATTTAGGCCCAGGCACCCAGGCAGAGGAGAGAGGTCCCGTAACAGAGAATCTGGCCTTATGTCAGCGCAGAATCTGTATTCATGTCATAGCAGAGAATCAGGCTTCACGTCACCCACCACTGGAACAGGCCACTGTCACACATTTAGGCCCCGGCACCCAGACAGAGGAGAGCGGTCTCGTAACAGAGAATCTGGACTTATGTCAGCGCAGAATCTGTCTTCATGTCATAGCAGAGAATCAGGCTTCACGTCACCCACCACTGGAACAGGCCACTGTCACACATTTAGGCCCCGGCACCCAGACAGAGGAGAGAGGTCCCGTAACAGAGAATCTGGCCTTATGTCAGCGCAGAATCTGTTTGCATGTCATAGCAGAGAATCAGGCTTCACGTCACCCACCACTGGAACAGGCCACTGTCACACATTTAGGCCCAGGCACCCAGGCAGAGGAGAGAGGTCCCGTAACAGAGAATCTGGCCTTATGTCAGCGCAGAATCTGTCTTCATGTCATAGCAGAGAATCAGACTTCACGTCACCCACCACTGGAACAGGCCACTGTCACACATTTAGGCCCCGGCACCCAGACAGAGGAGAGCGGTCCCGTAACAGAGAATCTCGCCTTATGTCAGCGCAGAATCTGTCTTCATGTCATAGCAGAGAATCAGGCTTCACGTCACCCACCACTGGAAAAGGCCACTGTCACACATTTAGGCCCAGGCACCCAGGCAGAGGAGAGAGGTCCCGTAACAGAGAATCTAGCCTTATGTCAGCGCAGAATCTGTCTTCATGTCATAGCAGAGAATCAGGCTTCACGCCACCCACCACTGGAACAGGCCACTGTCACACATTTAGGCCCAGGCACCCAGGCAGAGGAGAGAGGTCCCGTAACAAAGAATCTGGCCTTATGTCAGCGCAGAATCTGTATTCATGTCATAGCAGAGAATCAGGCATCACGCCACCCACCACTGGAACAGGCCACTGTCACACATTTAGGCTCAGGCACCCAGGCAGAGGAGAGAGGTCCCGTAACAGAGAATCTGGCCTTATGTCAGCACAGAATCTGTATTCATGTCATAGCAGAGAATCAGACTTCACGTCACCCACCACTGGAACAGGCCACTGTCACACATTTAGGCCCCGGCACCCAGACAGAGGAGAGCGGTCCCGTAACAGAGAATCTGGACTTATGTCAGCGCAGAATCTGTCTTCATGTCATAGCAGAGAATCAGGCTTCACGTCACCCACCACTGGAACAGGCCACTGTCACACATTTAGGCCCAGGCACCCAGGCAGAGGAGAGAGGTCCCGTAACAGAGAATCTGGCCTTATGTCAGCGCAGAATCTGTCTTCATGTCATAGCAGAGAATCAGGCTTCACGTCACCCACCACTGGAACAGGCCACTGTCACACATTTAGGCCCAGGCACCCAGGCAGAGGAGAGAGGTCCCGTAACAGAGAATCTGGCCTTATGTCAGCGCAGAATCTGTCTTCATGTCATAGCAGAGAATCAGGCTTCACGTCACCCACCACTGGAACAGGCCACTGTCACACATTTAGGCCCAGGCACCCAGGCAGAGGAGAGAGGTCCCGTAACAGAGAATCTGGCCTTATGTCAGCGCAGAATCTGTCTTCATGTCATAGCAGAGAATCAGGCTTCACGTCACCCACCACTGGAACAGGCCACTGTCACACATTTAGGCCCCGTCACCCAGACAGAAGAGAGCGGTCCCGTAACAGAGAATCTGGCCTTATGTCAGCGCAGAATCTGTCTTCATGTCATAGCAGAGAATCAGGCTTCACGTCACCCACCACTGGAACAGGCCACTGTCACACATTTAGGCCCAGGCACCCAGGCAGAGGAGAGAGGTCCCGTAACAGAGAATCTAGCCTTATGTCAGCGCAGAATCTGTCTTCATGTCATAGCAGAGAATCAGGCTTCACGCCACCCACCACTGGAACAGGCCACTGTCACACATTTAGGCCCAGGCACCCAGGCAGAGGAGAGACGTCCCGTAACAGAGAATCTGGCCTTATGTCAGCGCAGTATCTGTATTCATGTCATAGCAGAGAATCAGGCTTCACGTCACCCACCACTGGAACAGGCCACTGTCACACATTTAGGCCCCGGCACCCAGACAGAGGAGAGCGGTCCCGTAACAGAGAATCTGGCCTTATGTCAGCGCAGAATCTGTCTTCATGTCATAGCAGAGAATCGGGCTTCACGTCACCCACCACTGGAACAGGCCACTGTCACACATTTAGGCCCAGGCACCCAGGCAGAGGAGAGAGGTCCCGTAACAGAGAATCTGGCCTTATGTCAGCGCAGAATCTGTCTTCATGTCATAGCAGAGAATAAGGCTTCACGTCACCCACCACTGGAACAGGCCACTGTCACACATTTAGGCCCAGGCACCCAGGCAGAGGAGAGAGGTCCCGTAACAGAGAATCTGGCCTTATGTCAGAGCAGAATCTGTATTCATGTCATAGCAGAGAATCAGGCTTCACGTCACCCACCACTGGAACAGGCCACTGTCACACATTTAGGCCCCGGCACCCAGACAGAGGAGAGGTTCATTCAACTTTGGGTTGCCCCGCAATATAATGGTAAAATGAAATTAAAAATAGTATTGAATGAGTAAGTGCCCTGGAGTAGAATAATATATTGTTAAGGGGAGGTAGTTAATATCTAATCTGCACAGGCGATGGACAGGTCCTGTGGGATCCATGCCTGGTTCATTTTTATTAACGTCAGCTTGTCCACATTGGCTGTAGACAGGCGGCTGCGGTTGTCTGTAATGACGCCCCCTGCCGTGCTGAATACACGTTCAGACAAAACGCTGGCCGCCGGGCAGGCCAGCACCTCCAAGGCATAAAAGGCTAGCTCTGGCCACGTGGACAATTTGGAGACCCAGAATTTGAATGGGGCCGAACCATCAGTCAGTACGTGGAGGGGTGTGCACAGGTACTGTTCCACCATGTTAGTGAAATGTTGTCTCCTGCTAACACGTTCCGTATCAGGTGGTGGTGCACTTAGCTGTGGCGTGGTGACAAAACTTTTCCACATCTCTGCCATGCTAACCCTGCCCTCAGAGGAGCTGGCCGTGACACAGCTGCGTTGGCGACCTCTTGCTCCACCTCTGCCTTCGCCTTGGGCTTCCACTGGTTCCCCTGTGACATTTGGGAATGCTCTCAGTAGCGCGTCTACCAACGTGCGCTTGTAGTCGCGCATCTTCCTATCACGCTCCAGTTTAGGAAGTAAGGTGGGCACATTTTCTTTGTACCCGGGATCCAGCAGGGTGGCAACCCAGTATTCCGCACATGTTAAAATGTGGGCAACTCTGCTGTCGTTGCGCAGGCACTGCAGTATGTAGTCGCTCATGTGTGCCAGGCTGCCCAGAGCTAAGGACAAGCTGTCCTCTGTGCGAGGCGTATCGTCATCGTCCTGTGTTTCCCCCCAGCCACGCACCAGTGATGGGCCCGAGCTGCTTTGGGTGCCACCCCGCTGTGAACATGCTTCATCCTTATCCTCCTCCACCTCCTCCTCATCCTCGTCCTCCTCGTCCTCCAGTAGTGGGCCCTGTCTGGCCACATTTGTACCTGGCCTCTGGTGTTGCAAAAAACCTCCCTCTGAGTCACTTTGAAGAGACTGGCCTGAAAGTGCTAAAAATGACCCCTCTTCCTCCTCTTCCTCCTGGGCCACCTCCTCTTCCATCATCGCCCTAAGTGTTTTCTCAAGGAGACATAGAAGTGGTATTGTAACGCTGATAACGGCGTCATCGCCACTGGCCATGTTGGTGGAGTACTCGAAACAGCGCAACAGGGCACACAGGTCTCGCATGGAGGCCCAGTCATTGGTGGTGAAGTGTGTCTGATCCGCAGTGCGACTGACCCGTGCGTGCTGCAGCTGAAACTCCACTATGGCCTGCTGCTGCTCGCACAGTCTGTCCAGCATATGCAAGGTGGAGTTCCACCTGGTGGGTACGTCGCATATGAGGCGGTGAGCGGGAAGGCCGAAGTTACGCAGTAGCGCGGACAGACGAGCAGCGGCAGGGTGTGAACGCCGGAAGCGCGAACAGACGGCCCGCACTTTATGCAGCAGCTCTGACATGTCGGGGTAGTTGCGAATGAACTTCTGCACCACCAAATTCAGCACATGCGCCAGGCAAGGGATGTGCGTCAAACCGGCTAGTCCCAGAGCTGCAACGAGATTTCGCCCATTATCGCACACCACCAGGCCGGGCTTGAGGCTCACCGGCAGCAACCACTCGTCGGTCTGTTGTTCTATACCCCGCCACAACTCCTGTGCGGTGTGGGGCCTGTCCCCCAAACATATGAGTTTCAGAATGGCCTGCTGACGTTTACCCCGTGCTGTGCTGAAGTTGGTGGTGAAGGTGTGTGGCTGACTGGATGAGCAGGTGGAAGAAGAGGAGGGGGAAGCTGAGTAGGAGGAGGAGGAGACAGGAGGCAAAGAATGTTGCCCTGCGATCCTTGGCGGTGGAAGGACGTGCGCCAAACAGCTCTCCGCCTGGGGCCCAGCCGCCACTACATTTACCCAGTGTGCAGTTAGGGAGATATAGCGTCCCTGGCCGTGCTTACTGGTCCACGTATCTGTGGTTAGGTGGACCGTGCCACAGATGGCGTTGCGCAGTGCACACTTGATTTTATCAGACACTTGTTTGTGCAGGGAAGGCACGGCTCTCTTGGAGAAGTAGTGGCGGCTGGGAACAACATACTGTGGGACAGCAAGTGACATGAGCTGTTTGAAGCTGTGTGTGTCCACCAGCCTAAATGACAGCATTTCATACGCCAGTAGTTTAGAAATGCTGGCATTCAGGGCCAGGGATCGAGGGTGGCTAGGTGGGAATTTACGCTTTCTCTCAAATGTTTGTGAGATGGAGAGCTGAACGCTGCCGTGTGACATGGTTGAGATTCTTGGTGACGCAGGTGGTGGTGTTGGTGGTACATCCCATGTTTGCTGGGCGGCAGGTGCCAACGTTCCTCCAGAGGCGGAGGAAGAGGCCGAGGCGGCGGCAGCAGCAGCAGAAGAGGCCGAGGCGGCGGCAGCAGCAGAAGAGGCCGAGGCGGCAGCAGCAGAAGAGGTAGCAGGGGGAGCCTGAGTGACTTCCTTGTTTTTAAGGTGTTTACTCCACTGCAGTTCATGCTTTGCATGCAGGTGCCTGGTCATGCAGGTTGTGCTAAGGTTCAGAACGTTAATGCCTCGTTTCAGGCTCTGATGGCACAGCGTGCAAACCACTCGGGTCTTGTCGTCAGCACATTGTTTGAAGAAGTGCCATGCCAGGGAACTCCTTGAAGCTGCCTTTGGGGTGCTCGGTCCCAGATGGCGGCGGTCAGTAGCAGGCGGAGTCTCTTGGCGGTGGGTGTTCTGATTTTGCCCACTGCTCCCTCTTTTGCTACGCTGTTGGCTCGGTCTAACCACTGCCTCTTCCTCCGAACTGTGAAAGTCAGTGGCACGACCTTCATTCCATGTGGGGTCTAGGACCTCATCGTCCCCTGCATCGTCTTCCACCCAGTCTTGATCCCTGACCTCCTGTTCAGTTTGCACACTGCAGAAAGACGCAGCAGTTGGCACCTGTGTTTCGTCATCATCAGAGACTTGCTGAGGTGGTATTCCCATGTCCTCATCATCAGGAAAAATAAGTGGTTGTGCGTTAGTGCATTCTATCTCTTCCACCCCTGGGGAAGGGCTAGGTGGATGCCCTTGGGAAACCCTGGCAGCAGAGTCTTCAAACAGCATAAGAGACTGCTGCATAACTTGAGGCTCAGACAGTTTCCCTGATATGCATGGGGGTGATGTGACAGACCGATGGGCTTGGTTTTCATGCGCCATCTGTGCGCTTTCTGCAGAAGACTGGGTAGGAGATAATGTGAACGTGCTGGATCCACTGTCGGCCACCCAATTGACTAATGCCTGCACCTGCTCAGGCCTTACCATCCTTAGAAGGGCATTGGGCCCCACCAAATATCGCTGTAAATTCTGCTAGCTACTGGGACCTAAGGTAGTTGGTTCACTAGGACGTGTGGCTGTGGCAGAACGGCCACGTCCTCTCCCAGCACCAGAGGGTCCACTAACACCACCACAACCATGTCCACGTCCGCGTCCCTTATTAGATGTTTTCCTCATTGTTCCCGTTCACCACAATTTTGAGAATGGCAAATTTGGGAATGCTTTTTCAACCCAGAAAAAAAAGTGTGCTTTTACGGTCACTACAAATAACTTGACCAGCTAAAACAGTACAGATTTGGTTAAATAGAGATGTGAGGCCTGTTTTTTTTTGTGCTCTGTGACAGGTATATGTTTAATCACAGAATCAGACTTCTATCAGCACGCTAGCGTGTGTCTTAGGTTTTTCTGAATGACACTATCAGTACCTTCAATGTAAGATATTCTTTTTGGGATAGATTTCAAGTAGGCCTCAAATACCAGAAACTAGTTATTTTGAGAATGGCAAATTTGGGAATGGTTTTTCAACCCAGAAAAAAAAGTGTGCTTTTACGGTCACTACAAATAACTTGACCAGCTAAAACAGTACAGATTTGGTTAAATAGAGATGTGAGGCCTGTTTTTTTTTGCGCTGTGTGACAGGTATAGGTTTAATCACAGAATCAGACTTCTATCAGCACGCTAGCGTGTGTCTTAGGTTTTTCTGAATGACACTATCAGTACCTTCAATGTAAGATATTCTTTTTGGGATAGATTTCAAGTAGGCCTCAAATACCAGAAACTAGTTATTTTGAGAATGGCAAATTTGGGAATGGTTTTTCAACCCAGAAAAAAAAGTGTGCTTTTCCGGTCACTACAAATAACTTGACCAGCTAAAACAGTACAGATTTGGTTAAATAGAGATGTGAGGCCTGTTTTTTTTGCGCTGTGTGACAGGTATAGGTTTAATCACAGAATCAGACTTCTATCAGCACGCTAGCGTGTGTCTTAGGTTTTTCTGAATGACACTATCAGTACCTTCAATGTAAGATATTCTTTTTGGGATAGATTTCAAGTAGGCCTCAAATACCAGAAACTAGTTATTTTGAGAATGGCAAATTTGGGAATGGTTTTTCAACCCAGAAAAAAAAGTGTGCTTTTACGGTCACTACAAATAACTTGACCAGCTAAAACAGTACAGATTTGGTTAAATAGAGATGTGAGGCCTGTTTTTTTTTGCGCTGTGTGACAGGTATAGGTTTAATCACAGAATCAGACTTCTATCAGCACGCTAGCGTGTGTCTTAGGTTTTTCTGAATGACACTATCAGTACCTTCAATGTAAGATATTCTTTTTGGGATAGATTTCAAGTAGGCCTCAAATACCAGAAACTTGGGAAATTTGGGAATGGTTTTTCAACCCAGAAAAAAAAGTGTGCTTTTCCGGTCACTACAAATAACTTGACCAGCTAAAACAGTACAGATTTGGTTAAATAGAGATGTGAGGCCTGTTTTTTTTGCGCTGTGTGACAGGTATAGGTTTAATCACAGAATCAGACTTCTATCAGCACGCTAGCGTGTGTCTTAGGTTTTTCTGAATGACACTATCAGTACCTTCAATGTAAGATATTCTTTTTGGGATAGATTTCAAGTAGGCCTCAAATACCAGAAACTAGTTATTTTGAGAATGGCAAATTTGGGAATGGTTTTTCAACCCAGAAAAAAAAGTGTGCTTTTACGGTCACTACAAATAACTTGACCAGCTAAAACAGTACAGATTTGGTTAAATAGAGATGTGAGGCCTGTTTTTTTTTGCGCTGTGTGACAGGTATAGGTTTAATCACAGAATCAGACTTCTATCAGCACGCTAGCGTGTGTCTTAGGTTTTTCTGAATGACACTATCAGTACCTTCAATGTAAGATATTCTTTTTGGGATAGATTTCAAGTAGGCCTCAAATACCAGAAACTAGTTATTTTGAGAATGGCAAATTTGGGAATGGTTTTTCAACCCAGAAAAAAAAGTGTGCTTTTACGGTCACTACAAATAACTTGACCCGCTAAAACAGTACAGATTTGGTTAAATAGAGATGTGAGGCCTGTTTTTTTTTGCGCTGTGTGACAGGTATAGGTTTAATCACAGAATCAGACTTCTATCAGCACGCTAGCGTGTGTCTTAGGTTTTTCTGAATGACACTATCAGTACCTTCAATGTAAGATATTCTTTTTGGGATAGATTTCAAGTAGGCCTCAAATACCAGAAACTAGTTATTTTGAGAATGGCAAATTTGGGAATGGTTTTTCAACCCAGAAAAAAAAGTGTGCTTTTACGGTCACTACAAATAACTTGACCAGCTAAAACAGTACAGATTTGGTTAAATAGAGAGGTGAGGCCTGTTTTTTTTTGCGCTGTGTGACAGGTATAGGTTTAATCACAGAATCAGACTTCTATCAGCACGCTAGCGTGTGTCTTAGGTTTTTCTGAATGACACTATCAGTACCTTCAATGTAAGATATTCTTTTTGGGACAGATTTCAAGTAGGCCTCAAATACCAGAAACTAGTTATTTTGAGAATGGCAAATTTGGGAATGGTTTTTCAACCCAGAAAAAAAAGTGTGCTTTTACGGTCACTACAAATAACTTGACCAGCTAAAACAGTACAGATTTGGTTAAATAGAGATGTGAGGCCTGTTTTTTTTTGCGCTGTGTGACAGGTATAGGTTTAATCACAGAATCAGACTTCTATCTGCACACTAGCGTGTGTCTTAGGTTTTTCTGAATGACACTATCACTAGCTTCAATGTAAGATATTCTTTTTGGGATAGATTTCAAGTTGGCCTCAAATACCAGAAACTAGTTATTTTGAGAATGGCAAATTTGGGAATGGTTTTTCAACCCAGAAAAAAAAGTGTGCTTTTACGGTCACTACAAATAACTTGACCAGCTAAAACAGTACAGATTTGGTTGAATAGAAATGTCAGGTCTATTTTTTAGGCGCTGGGTGACAGGATCAACTTGCCCCTGATGTAATATATGGCCAAAAAATAACCACACTGTTGATGGTTAAATGCACTTTGGTGACACAGGCTCAGCCTGCACCAGATGTAGTATATGGCCAAAAAATAATCAGACTGTCGATGGTTAAATGCACTTCGGTGACACAGGCTCAGCCTGCAGCTGATGTAGTACATGGCCAAAAAATAACCAGACTGTTGATGGTTAAATGCACTTCGGTGACACAGGCTCAGCCTGCAGCTGATGTAGGATATAGCACAAAATAACCACACTATCGATGGTTAAATACACTTGGTGATAGCTTGTGCTGGCGCACCACAAGTCACAAAATGGCCGCCGATCACCCCAGAAAAAAGTGACTGAAAAACGCTCTGGGCAGCATAAAAACAGTGAGCAATTGAATAGCAGCAGTTCAATGATCCACAGCTGTAGATCGATCACTGTCTTAAGTGTTTTGGAGGAGTTAATCACTGCCTAATCTCGCCCTAACGTCGCAGCTGCAACCTCTCCCTACACTTGTAACAGCAGAGTGACGTGCAGCGCTACGTGACCCAAGCTTATATAGAGGCTGGGTCACATGCTGCACTGGCCAATCACAGCCATGCCAATAGTAGGCATGGCTGTGATGGCCTCTTGGGGCAAGTAGTATGACGTTTGTTGATTGGCTGCTTTGCAGCCTTTCAAAAAGCGCCAAGAAAGCGCCGAACACCGACCCCGAACCCAGACTTTTACGAAAATGTTCGGGTTCGGGTCCGTGTCACGGACACCCCAAAATTCGGTACGAACCCGAACTATACAGTTCGGGTTCGCTCATCCCTATTCACGAACAATGAAGAATTTGATGAGGCTATGCATATTGCGCCCAAACTAAATAAAATCTGGGAGGTATGGCAAATTATTGTGACCAATTTCCAGCGGACCTACGTGCCAGAAAGGGTCGTCAGCGTAGATGAAAGTTTGATGGCCTACAAGGGAAGCCTAAGCTGGATACAGTACATTGCATCCAAAAGAGCGTGGTTTGGCATCAAATCCTACATGCTCTGCGAGTCATCCACTCGCTTGTGGGAGAGGAGTATGCGAACAACTGTACAGATAGGAAAAAATAATGCGAATATTCTAAATAACGAATATATTCACTATATTGCTATATATTTGTTTTTTAGAATATTCTTCATTTTTTTTCCATATGAAAACATGATTCCTTCCTGCTTAACCCCTTAGGGACCAGGCTCATTTTCACCTTAAGGACCAGGCCATTTTTTGCAAATCTGACCAGTGTCACTTTAAGTGGTGATAACTTTAAAACGCTTTGACTTATCCAGGCCATTATGAGATTGTTTTTTCGTCATGTATTGTAATTCATGACACTGGTAAAATGGAGTAAAAAAAATTGAGGTTTTATTTATAAACAAAACACCAAATTTACAAAAAATTTTGAAAAATTAGCAAATTTCCAAGTTTCAATTTCTCTATTTCTATAATACATAGTATTACCTACAAAATAGTTATTACTTTACATTCCCCATATGTCTACTTCATGTTTGGATCATTTTGGGAATTACATTTTATTTTTTGGGGATGTTACAAGGTTTAGAAGCAAATCTTGAAATTTTTCAGAAATTTTCAAAAACACACTTTTCAAGGACCAGTTCAGGTCTGAAGTCACTTTGTGAGGCTTACATAACAGAAACCACCCAAAAATCTAGAAACTACACCCCTCAAGGTATTCAAAACTGATTTTACAAACTTTACTAACCCTTTAGGTGTTCAACAAAAATTAATGGAAAATAGAGATCAAATTTAAAAATTTCCCTTTTTTGACAGATTTTCCATTTTTATAATTTTTTTCCAGTTACAAAACAAGAGTTAACAGCGAAACAAAACTCAATATTTATGGCTTTGATTCTGTAGTTTACAGAAACACACTATATGTGGTCGTAAACTACTGTACGGGCACACGGCATTGCGCAAAAGGAAAGGAATGCCATACGGTTTTTGGAAGGCAGATTTTGCTGGACTGGTTTATTGACACCATGTCCCATTTGAAGCCCCCTGTTGCACCCCTAGAGTAGAAAATCAAAAAAAGTTACTCCATTTTAGAAACTACACCCCTTAAGGTATTCAAAACTGATTTTACAAACTTTGCTAACCCTTTAGGTGTTCCACAAGAATTAATGAAAAATAGAGATAACATTTCTAAATTTCACTTTGTTGGCAGATTTTCCATTTTAATATTTTTTTTCCAGTTACAAAGCAAGGGTTAACAGCCAAACAAAACTCAACATTTATGGCCCTGATTCTGTAGTTACAGAAACACCCCATATGTGGTCGTAAACTGCTGTACGGCCTCACGGCAGGGCACAGAAGGAAAAGAATGCCATACGGTTTTTGGAAGGCAGATTTTGCTGGACTGGTTTTTTGACACCATGTACCATTTGTAGCCCCCCTGATGCACCCCTAGAGTAGAAAATCAAAAAAAGTGACCCCATTTTAGAAACAAAACCCCTCAAGGTATTCAAAACTGATTTTACAATCTTTGTTAACTCTTTAGGTGTTCCACAAGAATTAATAGAAAATAGAGATCACATTTCAAAATTTCACTTTTTTGGCAGATTTTCCATTTTAATATTTTTTTCTAGTTAAAAATCAAGGGTTAACAGCCAAATAAAACTCAATATTTATGGCTCTGATTCTGTAGTTTACAGAAACACCCCATATGTGGTCATAAACTGCTGTAAGGGCACACGGCAGGGCGCAGAAGGAAAGAAATGCTATACGGTTTTTGGAAGGCAGAATTTGCTGGACTGTTTTTTTGACACCATGTCGCATTTGAAGCCCACCTGATAAACCCCTAGAGTAGAAACTCCAGAAAAGTGACCCCATTTTAAAAACTACACCCCTCAAGGTATTCAAAACTTATTTTACAAACTTTGCTAACCATTTAGGTGTTCCACAAGAATTAATGGAAAATGGAGATGGAATTTCAGAATTTCACATTTTTGGCAGATTTTCAATTTTAATAATTTTTTTCCGCTAACAAAGCAAAGGTTAACAGCCAAACAAAACTCAATATTTATTGCCCTGATTCTGTAGTTTACAGAAACACCCCATATGTGGTCAAAAACTGCTGTATGGCCACACGGCAGGGCGCAGAAGGAAAGGAACGACCATATGTTTTTTGGAGGGCAGATTTCACTGGGATAATTTTAACTTGCCATGTCACATTTGAAGACCCCCTGATGCACCCCTAGAGTAGAAACTCCATAAAAGTGACCCCATTTTGGAAACTACGGGATAAGCCGTCAGTTTTTCTGGTACTATTTTAGGCTACAGATGATTTTTGGTTGCTCTATGTTACACTTTTTGTGAGGCAAAGTAACCAAAAAATTGCCACTGTTTTTATTTTTTTGTTATTTACAACGTTCATCTGACAGGTTAGATCATGAGCTAATTTTATAGAGCAGGTTGTTACGAACATGACAATACCAAATATGACTACTTTTTTTGGTTGTTGGGGCTCATTTTTTTCAGTATGATATGATGCTTTTTTACAATTTTTTTTTTACCTGAGGGGTTAAATCATGTGATATTTTTATATAGAAGGTTGATATGGACGCGGCGATACCTAATATGTATACTTTTTTTGAATTAATTTAAGTTTTATACACCAATATAAATTCATAAATTTGTCTGTTACATTTTCGGTTGAAATTCACCAATTATTTGGTGTGATGTATCACTGCTATACCTAGTAGACAGGTTAAAAAAATTCACAAATTTGTCTGTTACATTTTCTGGTGAAATTCACAAATTTTTGGGTGTGATGTACCACTGCTATACCTAGTAGATAGGTTTAAAAAAATCACAAATTTGTCTGTTACAATTTCGGGTGAAATTCACCAATTTTTGGGTGTGATGCACCACTGCTATACCTAGTAGACAGGTAAAAAAAAATCACTACTATTTCTTTTACATTTTCCGGTGACATTAAACAATTTTTTTTCTGTCATAGACCCCTGCTCTACCAAGTAGACAGGGTAATAAGTTTCAATAATTTTTCTGTTACATTCTTGGGTTGACATTTTACAATTTTGAATGTGAATAAACCCCTGCTCTGCATAGGTGACAGGGAATAACATTTCAGAAATTCTTCTTTAATTCATGCGCGCCACCTCCTTTCATTCAATGCTTAAACTTTAACAATTTGTCCCACATTTGCGCTTTAATAATTTGTCCCACATTTGCACTTCAATAATTTGTCCCACATTTGCGCTTCAATAATTTGTCCCACATTTGCGCTTCAATAATTTGTCCCACATTTGCGCTTCAATAACTTTTCCTATATTTCCGCTTGATCAAAATATAATTGAATCCATTTATCTCACTTGGATGTGGTCTCACGTTCCCACTCCGGCGTGGAACCCTGATTCGCCTATAACCGTGATCAACATGGTAGGCTCAGAAAAGAACATCGAAAGTTGATAGAGAAGATATCCAAATGGATGGTGGACTTCACAGGGACGTCCGATCAGGCAGAAGTTATCTAGAGTCAACATAGCGGCAGCAGGGCCTCTCCTGACTAACGTTTACAAATCCAAAATACCACAGTGACATTACCTATCATTTTTTAATAATCATTCCAATAACAGGGCATCTTAAGAGTCCTGTATTGTTATTTCTCGTCACTACCTCCCCGAGTCGGGAGTGGGTAATGCCCGCGCGCCCCCTCCTTTCCTTCAATTCTTCCATTTTAATAGCTTCTCCCACATTTTCGCTCGATCAAAATAAAATTTCATGCATTGATCTCCCTTGGATGTGGTCTCTCTTTCTCACGCTCCCTCTCCGGGGTGGAAGCCTGAATGACCGCTAACCGTGATCAACATGGTTTGTGCAGAAAAGAACATCGAAAGTTGATAGAGCAGATATCGAATTGGATCGTGAATATCACGGAGACGTGCGACATGGTGGGGCAGTATGTTTGCACACGCCAACACGAACTGACTGATGGTTCTTCAAATTGGGCACATGGCCTGAGCTTGCCCTTTACACCTTGGAGGTGCCGGCCTGCCCTGCAGCCAGTGTATTGTCTGGACGTGTATTTAGAACGACTGGAGGGGGTTATCACAGGTTATATTTCCCAATGTTTTGGGGTGTACCTGAATTTAAAAAAATTTAAATAAATTTAAAACAAAAAAGCTGTGTAGGCTACCTCCTCCTCCACCGCCGCTTCCACATCCACCGCCACATCCACCGCCTCCTCAACCTCCTACTCCATATGGACCTCATCCTCCTAGATCAAGATTATTAGTTTTAATTTTTACGTATTTTTACGTTATTTAAAGTCGTTTCCCTATCAACATTTGTTTGCAGAGCACTTGCCATGCTCTTAACCACATTTTTCTGGCATTTTCAGCCCTCTAGCCCTTTCTGTGACATTTTTAAAGCCATTTTAGTGCTCAAAAGTTCGGGTCCCCTCTGAATTCAATGGGTTTCAGGGTCAAGTTCGGGTCCTGAACTCGAACTTTTTTGTGAATTTCGGCCGAACCCGTCGAACCTGAACATCCAGGTGTCCGCTCATCTCTAGCAGTAACATTTGATAATAGTGGCCGCATGACAAAGTGGGGAGGGTGGCAGCAGCAGTGGCAGTAACAGTGACAATAGTGGCCCCTGGAAAACGGTTCCTGTAAACTTCCACCCATCTCCACCACATCCTAAAAATGGCCAGGAAACTGTGCAGCACTTCAGCAACTTTTACACTGCAAAGTACACCCTTCCTGAGATGCAAAGGCAGAATGGCATTCCCCAACATCGCCACATATGCGATGTTTCCACCCGTTGGAACTCCACCTTCCACATATTGGACCAACTATATGAGCAGAGGAAGGTCAAAATAAATTTCTTGATGATGCAGGCAGATAGGAGCACTCTCCTGTGTAACTTTGACGTTAGCCAGTGGCAGCTCATGCATGACACCTGCCGTTTGCTTAGGCCCTTTGAGGAGTCCATTTTATTTGTCAGTTGTGAGGAGTACGGGATACACAACGTCATTCCACTGCTTCATGTCCTGAAACAGATGCTGCTAAGCATCTCTGGCCAGGACACAGGAGACGTGGCACCTATATCTCACGGCCACATGAGCCCTGTGGAGGCTAAACTGGAGGCGGAGGAGGAGGAGGAAATTCACGCACAAGCAATGTATACAGAAATGGCTGGTTTTTCTGCAGAAGTAACAGGAGAGAAGGAGCAGGAGGAGGTAGAGGGCGATGAGGAAGACCAGGTAGATGATCCCAAGACACAGTGGCAGTATGCAGTGCAGATGGAGGCAGGTAGTTCCTCTGAGTCGCTTATGCAAATGGCCCAATGCTTGCTTGGTTGCTTGCATAGTGACAGCCAAATTATCACAATTTGGCAGAGGGATAACTACTGGCTCTCAACCATGTTAGACCCTCGCTACTGGTCCAAAATGGGGGTCTTTTTTTACACCTACTGAGAGGGAGAATAAACTGAACTCGTATCGAGACATCCTATGTAGGCAGTTGGCCGCTGTCTATGTGCTCCATCGCCCATCCTTATGAAAGTCTGGGGGTGGGGGGCAGGAGCAGTACCAACTCCATCAGTAGAAACTTTAGTCTAGAGTCTCTGGTGATCAGTTTTCTTCACCCACCTAGTGAAGAAACCACCCACCAGCAGCAACATGGAGAAGAACCTAAACCAGTGTGGCTGGGGGCATAGTTATCCCACCCAAAATGTGGAGAGACTGACCTTTGTGAAGATAAATCAGGCATGGATCAGCCAGGGTTTCCACACACCACTGCATGATGCATAATACTAGATCATTCTTGGTGCCATACCTTTTCTTCTGGCCTCCTGCTTTAGCCACTATTCAGATGTTGACACCCGCCTGATGCAACATACCTGCTGCCATATGCTCCCACTCCCACCCACCATCTTGTGCTTACTGCCACTGCTTTTGGCCCCCACCTAATCACTCTGTCACTGGGCCACTGTGTTGACTCCTCATGCCATTGCAACCTCACCACTCTGTCCCTGGGCCACTATGTTGACTCTTCATGCTGTTGCCACCCTCACCAATATGTCACTGAGACACTGTGTTGACTCTTCATGCTGTTGCCACTTCACTACTCAGTCACTGGGCCACTGTGTTGACTCTTCATGCTGTTGCCACCCTCACCAATATGTCACTGGGCCACTGTGTTGACTCCTCATGCTGTTGTCACCCTCATCACTCTGTCACTGGGCCACTGTGTTGACTGTTCATGCTGTTGCCACCCTCGCCAATCTGTCACTGGGCAATTGTGTTTACTCCTCATGCTGTTGCCACCCTCACCACTCTGTCACTGGGCCACTGTGTTGACTCCTTATGCTGTTGCCACGCTTACCACTCTGTCACTGGGCCACTGTGTTAACATCTCATGCTGTTGCCACCTCAACACTCTGTCACTGGGCCACTGTGTTGACTGCTCATGCTGTTGCCACCCTCACCACTCTGTCCCTGGGCCACTGTGATGACTTCTCATGTTATTGCCACCCTCACCACTCTGTCACTGGGCCACTGTGTTGACTCCTCATGCTGTTGTCACACTCACCAATCTGTCACTCGGCCACTGTGTTGACTCCTAATGCTGTTGCCACTCTCGCCAATCTGTCACTGGGCCACTGTGTTAACTCCTCATGCTGTTGCCAACCTCACCACTCTGTCACTGGGCCGCTATTTTCCCTGTTTGGCCTTGTTGACATCACAATGTATTTTACCTTTCTTCTAATCTGTCAGAAGAAGGGAAAAATGAGAAACACAACAGTTTCTGACTTTGGAGCATCCGTAAGACCTGTATAACACATTGCTTATTTTGCATCAGGTTTGGATCATGATTTGAAAGCAAAAAGCAGGAGTGGGTACAAAACACAAAAGACATGCAAATATTGTATTCACTTGTCATCTCATGTTTGGATTCACTCCTGTTTTTAGTTTTGTTTTTGGTCCTTAGCAATACTGATGGCTTACTGAGCAAAGGCTGACCATTTAAAGGGGGATGCTCAAAAGACAGGATACATTTTTTTGGGGTTGTTCTTATGATGGATGAAAAGAAGGGCAAAATAAACAGTGATGTCAACACAAACTTTCTCCTCACACCCTCTCCACTCTGTCAGGGGGACACTACTTGTCTTAGTGTGTAACAGAACAGGTTCTGTAGAAATCTATGTGGAATCAGCTGGAGACGGTGTAAAATGAGTGCTCACTTTCACTCTATAGTAGGAAATTGGTCACTGCACGATTTTTTAAACCTGACGCTAACATTGAGCTGTAAGGCTGAATTCACACTTGAGTTATTTGGTTAGTTTTATCCTCATAACTGACCAAATTAGTGAAATGTGACGTGATTCTAAGAGTGACGCCTGTTTTCTATGTGTCATACTGACTCACAGTACAGTTTCACTAGCACAGTGGATTCCCTATGCATGTTTCTGCAATGCACAGTGTTCTATATTACTATGCAGGCTCTCAGCAGCCAGGAAATAGCTGTTTTTAAGTGATTTGTCACAAATAAATTTGGATCGAATCCAATCTTTTTGTGAAATTTGGCTATCCGTCCGAATAGATTTTTTGAGAAATTTACTCATCTCTAGTGTTAGACATAAATTTCTAGAATTAAAGGGGTTGTTCAGTGGCAGAAATAAAATGTATTTTTTTTTCACAGATACTTATATTTCCTGAAATTATAGGAGAAAGCTAAAAAAATGATACGAATGTCATATTCCTCATTTGTTTACATTTTGCACACCTAAAATATTTATTATAAATTATTCTGTATTTTCATAACTTTTTTCTATACAAAGGAGGAAATTAAGCAAATAAAGCATGAGGTGGTCATGCGGAGGTTAATACTATGGTACCGTCTCTGAGACTTTCCTATCCTGCAGGGAGAAAATATTTCCTAGTAGGAAATTAAAATGAAAAATCAATATATTATAATGGCCAACAGAGATTGAGATTAATCCCAAGGGTTTAGTTTTCTTCTTATAAATATTGCGAAAATTCTTAATAGCAAAAAGGAGACCCTGAAGATGTCGGGCAAAGAGATGGTATGTCACACTCTTTTCATAATACAATTATTCCACCCTACAATGGGAACCAGTGTCAATGAGATTTTATATCATGAATAAAATCTACAGAAACTAAATTATGTTGTAGAGGGACAGAGTTTATGCTTCTAAGACAAATGAGATATTTATTTTATCACCGATTTTACTTTCATTGGCTTCATCCGGCTTATTTCCTCAACAACTCCGCAAAAAACTAGACCCTACCTAAGATAATTGCTCAAAAACTGAAAAAAACTATGGCTCTCAGACTATGGAGATACTAAATCATGATTTTGTTTTTGTTTCAAAAATGATATTATTGTGTAAAACTTACATAAATAAATAGTATATATATTAGGCATTGCCGCGTCCGTAACAACCTGCTCTATAAAAATACCACATGATCTAACCTGTCAGATGAATGTTGTAAATAACAAAAAAAAAACGGTGCCAAAACAGCTATTTCTTGTTACCTTGCCTCACAAAAAGTGTAATATAGAGCAACCAAAAATCATATGTACCCTAAACTAGTACCAACAAAACTGCCACCCTATCACGTAGTTTCTAAAATGGTGTCACTTTTTTGGAGTTTCTACTCTAGGGGTGCATCAGGGGGGCTTCAAATGGTACATGGTGTCAAAAAACCAGTCCAGCAAAATCTGCATTCCAAAAACCGTATGGCATTCTTTTCCTTCTGTGCCCTGCCGTGAGGCCGTACAGCAGTTTACGACCACATATGGGGTGTTTCTGTAAACTACAGAATCAGGGCCATAAATATTGAGTTTTGTTTGGCTGTTAACCCTTGCTTTGTAACTGGAAAAAAAATGATAACATGGAAAATCTGCCAAAAAAGTGAAATTTCTAAATTGTATCTCTATTTTCCATTAATTCTTGTGGAACACCTAAAGGTTTAACAAAGTTTGTAAAATCAGTTTTGAATACCTTGAGGGGTGTAGTTTCTAAATTGGGGTCACTTTTTTGGAGTTTATACTCTAGGGGTGCATCAGGGGGGCTTCAAATGGGACATGGTGTCAAAAAAACAGTCCAGCAAAATCTGCCTTCCAAAAAATGTATGGCATTCCTTTCCTTCTGTGCCCTGCCATGTGCCCGTACAGCAGTTTACGACCACATATGGGGTGTTTCTGTAAACTACAGAATCAGGGGCATAAATATTGAGTTTTGTTTGGCTGTTAACCCTTGATTTGTAACTGGAAAAAAATTATTAAAATGGAAAATCTGCCAAAAAAGCGAAATTTTGAAATTTGAACTCTAATTTTCATTAATTCTTGTTGAACACCTAAAGGATTAACAACGTTTGTAAAATCAGTTTTAAATATCTTGAGTATCTAGAATGGGGTCATTTTTGGGTGGTTTCTATTATGTAAGCCTCACAAAGTGACTTTAGACCTGAACTGGTCCTTAAAAAGTGGTTTTTTTGAAAATTTCTGAAAAATGTCAAGATTTGCTTCTAAACTTCTAAGCCTTTTAACATCCCCAAAAAATAAAATATCATTCCCAAAATGAACCACACATGAAATAGACATATGGGTAATGTAAAGTAATAACAATTTTTTTAGGTATTACTATGTATTATAGAAGTAGAGAAATTGAAACTTAAAAATTTGCTAATTATTCAGAATTTTTGGTAAATTTGGTATTTCTTTTTATAAATAAAAATGTTTTTTTTTTACTACATTTTACCAGTGTCATGAATTAGAATATGTGACAAAAAAACAGAATGGCCTGGATAAGTCAAAGAGTTTTAAAATTATCACCACATAAAGTGACACTGGTCAGATTTGCAAAAAATGGCCTGGTCCTTAAGGTGAAAATGAGCCTGGTCCCTAAGGGGTTAAGCAGGAAGGAATCATTTTTTCATATGGAAAAAAAATGAAGAATATTCTAAAAAACAAATATATAGCAATATAGTGAATATATTCGTTATTTAGAATATTCGCATTATTTTTTCCTATCTGTACAGTTGTTCGCATACTCCTCTCCCACAAGCGTCCCCGTCACCATGGGAACGCCTGTGGGTTAGAAAATACCATCGGATCTGAGTTTTCCCTGAGTTTGTGAAAACTCAGATCCGATGGTATATTCTAACCCACAGGCGTTCCCTTGGTGTCGGGGACGCTTGACGGGGAGCAGTATGCCAAAGTGGAATAACAGTACACATTGAAAAAAAAAAGACGAATATTCTACATAACGAATATATTCGCTATATTGCTATAACTTCATTTTTTAGATTATTCGTCATATTCGGCATATTTTAAAAAGCAAAGTTATAGCAATATAGAGAATATTCCTAAAATACACATATAGACTGTAATTTAGCTAATATAGTGCTATAATCTTTTTTTATAGTCTTTTTTTTCTCTTCTGAACTTCAGTTTTGGAAAAAATTTACACTATAAAAACAAATACTATAGCACTATATTAGTTAAATTGCAGTCTATATGTGTATTTTACGAATATTCGCTATATTGCTATAACTTTGTTTTTTAGAATATTCGTCATATTCATAATATTCTAAAAAACTAAGTTATAGCAATATAGCGAATATTTGTAAAATATACATATAGACTGTATTTTAGCTAATATAGTGCTATAGTATTTTTTTTTATAGTGTACATTTTTTCCAAAACTGAAGTTCAGAAGAGGCGAAAAAAATTAGACTATAAAAAAAAAGATTATAGCACTATATTAGCTAAATTACAGTCTATATGTGTATTTTATGAATATTCTAAAATACTAAGTTATAGCAATATAGCGAATATTCGTAAAATACACATATTAGCCATAGCCATAGCCAACAAATAGGAAAGTTGCCTCATACAGTTAAAAGAAAATCGCAATACGCAAATAATTAAATCGCATATTATTCGCCATAGATAGAATAATGATGAATATTCGATTTCGATGAATATAAGACGAATATTCAATAGAATATTCGCGAAATATCGCAAAATTGAATATGGCACCTCCCGCTCATCACCATTTATGATATGCTTTAGTCAGGTCATCACAGTAGTATCCTTTGGTCTCCTTCTTCATAAAGACAACACAGTATATACAGTGAGGAACAGAAGTATTTGAACACCCTGCAATTTTGCAAGTTCTCCCACTTAGAAATCATGGAGGGGTCTGAAATTCACATTGTAGCTGCATTCCCACTCTGAGAGACAGAATAAAATAAAAAAATCTGGAAATCACATTGTATGATTTTTAAAGTATTTGAACACCTTAGAAAATCTGTGTTAATATTTGGTACAGAAGCCTTTGTTTGCAATTACAGAGGTCAAATGTTTCCTGTAGTTCTTGACCAGGTTTGCACACACTGCAACAGGAATTTTGGCCCACTCCTCCGCACAGATCTCCTCTAGATCTGTCAGGTTTCGGGGCTGTCGCTGAGCAACACGGAGTTTCAGCTCCCTCCAAAGATGTTCTATTGGATTTAGGTCTGGAGACTGGCTAGGCCACTCCAGAACCTTAATATGCTTATTACAGAGCCACTCCTTGGTTATCCTGGCTGTGTGCTTCGGGAAGTTGTCATGTGGGAAAACCCAGCCACAACACATCGTCAATGCTCTGACTGAGGGAAGGAGGCTGTTGCTCTAAATCTTACAATAAATGACCCCATTCATCCTCTCCTTAATAGAGTGCAATCGTCCTGTCTCCTTCGCAGAAGGCACTCCCAAAGCATGATGTTACCACCCCATGCTTCACAGTAGGGACGGTATTCTTGGGATGCAACTCACCCTTTTTTTTTTTCCTCCAAACACGACGAGTGAAGTTTAGACCAAAAAGCTCTACTTTCGTCTCATCTGACCACATTACTTTCTCCCATTCCTCCGCTGGATCATCCAGATGGTCATTGGCAAAATTCAGAATGGCCTGGACATGTGATGACTTGAGCAGGGGAACCTTCCGTGCAATGCATGATTTGAAACCATGATGACGTCTTTTCACAGCTCTTTGGTCTTGCCCATGGTAGTAGATGGTGTCTGACTGACTGTGGGGTGGACAGGGGTCTTTAAAGAGCTCAGACAGGTGCTACTAAGTTAGATTCATGAATAGAGTAGAGGTGGACTTTTTAAAGGCACAGTAACAGGTCTTTGAGAGCCAGAATTCTTGCTGTGTCTCAGGTGTTCAAATACTTATGTTCAGCAGTGCAAGACAAATAAATTCTTTAAAAATCATACAATGTGATTTCCTGATTATTATTTTTTTTATTCTGTCTCTCAGAGTGGGAATGCACCTACAATGTGAATTTCTGACCCCTCCATGATTTCTAAGTGGGAGAACTTGCAAAATCACAGGGTGTTCAAATACTTCTGTTCCTCACTGTATATATTTCATAATTGTTTACTCTTCTGTACAATTCCTACACTCCCGCAAAGGTGAACAGAACGAGTCACAACTTGAACTTGTTCTATTCCATTTTGAGTTTGATGTAAAATTTTGCACTTTTTGATTTAATGTTTTTTTATTTTTATTCCTTTATGAGTGATATAAGGTATTCATTTTTATCTTCTATGTATGTTGCAGGGTTACAAGACTGAAGATATATATTTTACATTCAATTTTGGAAACCAAACCTTGTTCGATGAACTTTTTTTAATTGGTTTTCCTCACACCCTGAAGACGAGAATTTTACTGTTCGTTGGTTTGTCACCTATTTATATATTTACCATTTTAGGGAACAGTTTTCTGATTTGCACTGTTATCTTCAGTCCTCAGTTGCACACACCCATGTATTATTTTCTCTGTAATTTGTCTTTTATTGACATGTTTTACTCATCAAATTATGTTCTAAAAATGCTGTTTGACGTATTTTCTGTAGAAAGAAGAATTTCGGTGACCGGCTGCCTGACACAAATGTACTTTGGTTTGATTCTAGGGGGTACTGAGTATGTGTTATTGGCTGTCATGGCGTATGACCGGTATATCGCCATATGCTTTCCCTTACATTACACCATCATCATGAGCTGGAGGACATGTAAATACATCACAGTCATTATGTGGTCAGAGAATATAATTTTATCTGTAATCCCGACCATAGGAAAACCTTTTCTATTCTGTAGAGGAAACCAGGTCAATCATTTTGCTTGTGAGAGTGTAGTCCTTCTAGAGTTGATCTGTGGAGACATTGTCTTTTATGAATTAACTATATTTATTGCGAGCTTGTTTGTTTTATTCTTACCATTTGTTTTCGTTGTTTTCTCTTACATCTGTATCATTATATCAATATTAAATCTCAGCTCAGTAGATAGCAGATCAAAGACATTTTCCACATGTGCTTCACACTTGATTGTGGTTTTTATTATCTACGGGACGTGTATGACTACGTACATGGGGCAAGAACATGGCGATTCATCCAGCGTAAAATATGTTTCTATAATATATGTCATCATTGCTCCTTTATTAAATCCTTTCATTTACAGCTTAAGGAATAAAGAAGTGAAAAAAGCATTTTGGAAAATGTTGACCAGATATTCAGTTCCACATTCATTATAATTTCTGTGCCAGGAACCCCTTTTTTTTAATTTTAAAAAATATCTGTGACAGTGCCACACCAGGAAAGGCCATCATAGAAGTAAGAAGCTCAAACTTGAAGACTGACTAAACAAAGTCATGTTTGCAGGTGATTTCCAGGAGAGAGATTTAGTCTTTTGGCACAGTGTTCTCCTGTCATATGAAACAAAAATGGAACTTCTGGTAACAATGAGGAGTAGTGATGGATGAACATCGGCCAGGACGATTCACAAACGCGCATTCGCGATCAGATGTTTGTGAACCATGCGTTTGCCGCAGGCCCAATTCACTGTAATGTCAGGCGAACCTGAAAAACCTTCAGGTCATGTTTGCAGTCAGCAAACACTTATTAGAATTGCAGAAATAGTCCCACAACATGGACAGTGACATACCAGAGGGGGATCATTGGCAAAAATTCCCACAAAAAAATTGTATTTTAATCAGGGGCCATTTTTATTCGTCTTAAAGGGAAACTCTCAAAAATCTGCCCTGTTGGAGCCTCGAAAATTGATATTTAATATCAGTTTGATGTATACAAATGTGCAGCACTCGACATTTTTGTATCCTACAGAGTCCATTAAAAAAATGCATACGTTAATGTAAAATTTATTTACCATGGAACCATATGGTGAACGGACGCCACTGTACGGCATCAGTCTGCATTAAATGGATGGCAAAAATAGTATGTGTCAGAATAAGCACCAGTACACAGCGGAGCAGCGTGGCGTAGAGGGGAGGCCGCCATGTACTGACAGAGCGCTACCTGGTCCTGGTGGTCTGGGATGAGGACTGTGTTTCCCAAGGATCATTTTCTACTGGGAAATACAGGGCACAGTATAATACACTAGAATCTATATAATATAAAGATATTAGCCATACCCCCGAATAATAATACAATTAGGTGGTCATTTATTATATAGCAATACATTTATGTTAGGCGTATTTCTGGCGCAAAGGTCCTTAGCACCGCAATCTGCATATTTTTTCCGCTCATGCCAGGTCTAAAAAAGCATGGTGTGGGCAGGGAAAGGGATGCAGTTATGGCCATCCAGTTATTGGATTCCCTCGCCATACATTGACCGGATAACACCTCTGTACAGTGACAGGATAAAAGGGCATAAGAGGGCACAGGGAATGACTAGGGGCACTGCACTGAGTGTGGTAAGAGGGAACTATGCAAGGCATAAGGGGGTACAGTATAGTACGGGGTGAGGGGCACAGTACATGAAGGGGGGGCACAGTCACATGGCCCTGTGACATTAGAAGGTCCTTATGGTGAATGCGGTTCATACGGCACCATAATGAGAGGCAGAGGAGTGAGACAGGGGTATGATTATGTAGGAAGAACTAAAAAATGTAACTGTCGGCCAGTAGAGGCCCCAATAATTAGCCAATAGGCATTCACCTAACAGCAAAGAAATTTGGATTCTGTGGCTGAAAGTACAGTACAGACCAAAAGTTTGGACACACCTTCTCATTCAAAGAGTTTTCTTTATTTTCATGACTATGAAGGCATCAAAACTATGAATTAACACATGTGGAATTATATACATAACAAACAAGTGTGAAACAACTGAAAATATGTCATATTCTAGGTTCTTCAAAGTAGCCACCTTTTGCTTTGATTACTGCTTTGCACACTCTTGGCATTCTCTTGATGAGCTTCAAGAGGTAGTCCCCTGAAATGGTCTTCCAATAGTCTTAAAGGAGTTCCCAGAGATGCTTAGCACTTGTTGGCCCTTTTGCCTTCACTCTGCGGTCCAACTCACCCCAAACCATCTCGATTGGGTTCAAGTCCGGTGACTGTGGAGGCCAGATCATCCGGCGCAGCACCCCATCACTCTCCTTCATGGTCAAATAGCCCTTACTTTCAAAGTTTTCCCAATTTTTCGGCTGACTGACTGACCTTCATTTCTTAAAGTAATGATGGCCACTCATTTTTCTTTACTTAGCTGCTTTTTTCTTGCCATAATACAAATTCTAACAGTCTATTCAGTAGTGTATCCAAATGACTTCTCCTCAATGCAACTGATGGTCCCAACCCCATTTATAAGGCAAGAAATCCCACTTATTAAACCTGACAGGGCACACCTGTGAAGTGAAAACCATTTCAGGGGACTACCTCTTGAAGCTCATCAAGAGAATGCCAAGAGTTTGCAAAGCAGTAATCAAAGCAAAAGGTGGCTACTTTGAAGAACCTAGAATATGACATATTTTCAGTTGATTCACACTTGTTTGTTATGTATATAATTCCACATGTGTTAATTCATAGTTTTGACGCCTTCAGTGTGAATCTACAATTTTCATAGTCATGAAAATAAAGAAAACTCTTTGAATGAGGAGGTGTGTCCAAACTTTTGGTCTGTACTGTACATTAGTCGGTCACAGGATAAATATTAACTGTCGGCCAGTATAGGCCCCAAAACTTAGGCATTCACCTAACATAAAAGGCCTTTCATGCCGCTGTATATACATAAGGCAAGAACCATTCTTTGTTCTGGGTTGATTGTGGTGGATATGTGTGGGCTGGCATGAGGAAATTCAATTACATGTGGTCATCACAGGTGTTTAATTCCTCTGAGATCCATGCCTCATTCATTTTAAAAAAGGTAGAGGTAGTCCACACTGTCGTGAGCTAGGCAAGCGTGCTCATCATTTATGATCCCCCCTGCTGCGCTAAAGGTCCTTTTGGACAGGACACTCAACGAGGGGCAAGCAAAGAGTTCCATGGCAAATTGTGTCAGCTCTGGCCACCAGTCAAGCTTGCACACCCAGTAGTCAAGGGGTTCCTTGCTACTCAGAACGTAAACATCGGCCGGTAACCCAATGTAGTCGGACACCTGTCGGTCTAGACTTTCCCTGAGGCTGGATCCGGAGGGCGGCTGTCAATTGGTTGGCTGCAAGAATTATCTCATATCCGAAGTGACCAACACATCTTCAAACCGCCCTCTTTTTGCAGGCACGGTAGGATTGGTACCTGCACCTGTTTCGCTGTGGGTGGAAATTCCTCTGCCAGTGCCTGCAACAGCAGAATGTAGAATCTCTAGCAGCAAGGCCAATGCTGCATTCTGACAGCCCTCTGTGATGCTGGTAACATGTCCGCCATTTTGTGTTTGTATCGGGGGTCTAAGTACTTTGCCACCCAGTACAGGTCCTTGACCTTTTTGCTTTTTATACGGGGGTCCCTCTTCAAACACTGGAGCATAAAAGCCCCCAAATTGGAAGTGGTGGAGCGCCCTGGCTCCTGCTCATCACCCAGGAGAATGTCGTCCTCTCTCCTCCCCCCAGCCACGGACAACACCAGGGATCCCCGAAAAGTTTAAAGCCTGCTCTTCTTGCTCCTCCTCCTCCCCCCAGCCACCATCCTCCTCTGACTCCTTTTCAGACTCCTGCTGAATTGTCTCAGATGGAGTAGCCCCACCTGGGAATTCATTCACCATTGTGACTTCCTCATCTTCCTGATTCTGCTCCTCGAAGGCTTGATCAATGACACAATGCAATGCACGCTCCAGAAAGAAGGCGTAAGGTACAATGTCACTGATGGTGCCCTGGTTTTGGTGATCTCATTAAATGGCCACAGAAGTCTGCATGCATCGCGCATGAGCAGCTACTGGCACCGTGAAAAGAAATTAAGCTCCCCAGAACCTGTCCAGCCGCAGAGTTCATACAGGTAGTCGGTAACGGCACGTTTCTGCTGGAGCAGTCTATCAAGCATAATAAAGGTGAAGTTTCAGTGCGTGGGGCAGTCACAAATCAGACGTCTAAAGGTCAAGTGGTGTCGCCTCTGAACAACAGCAAGGCGAGCAATGGCCGTGTAATATTTTCTAAAATGGTAGGACAATTTCCTAGCCTGCCACAAGACGTCCTGGACCCCGGGGTATTTAGCAACGAATGGCTGCACGAATAATTACAGGACCTGTGCCATGCACGACACGTGTGTCATTTTGCCCTGTTACAGCACGCTCAGCAGATTGGCACCGTTGTCGCACACCACTTTACCAACTGTCAAATTGAGAGGGGTTAGCCACTGATCAGCCTATGACCGCAGAGTTGAAGGCGGTGCAAGACCGCGTGGCTCTTGTCTTCAAGGCACAATAGCCGCAGCACAGCATGGCAACGCCTCACCTAGCATGTCGAATAGTTTCTGGGGAGCTTGGTGGGTGCAGCAGAAGAGGCGGTAGTAGTGGAAAAGGAGGAGTCAGTCGAAGAGAAGACGGAAGATGGAATAGGAGGAAGAGAAGGGGCCGGCCTGAATCAAATCCACACGGGTGCCACGGGTTACTTGCTTGATGGCTGTCAGAAGTTTCACCCAGTGGGCAGTAAAAGTTATGTATCTTCCCTGCCCGTGTTTGCTAGACCACATGTCTGTGGTCAGATGTGTCTTGTCACCGACACTGTGTGCCAGAGATATATTAACTTGCCGCTGAACGTGGCCATATAGTTCAGGGATGTCTTTATGGGAGAATTATTTCCCTCCGGGGACCTTCCATTGCGGTGTGCCAATGGACACAAAGGACTTCGAGTCCACCAGTTTATATGGCAGTAGTTGGTGAGCTAGCAGTTCCGACCTAATTTTTTTATGCTCGAACATTTGAGCCACGGAAGCCTGCATTGTGCCAGATGAACACGACGATGGCACGGTGGAAGGTGGAGTGGAGGACAAATGGGAGGAGAGAGGAGAAGGAGAAGAGGCAGGACGTGGAGGGTCGGGAGTGTGGCTTTGTGGGTTCTGACCGCGTTGCTCCCACTGGGCTCGGTGATGGGAGGCCAAGTGCTTTCTTAAAGCTGTCGTCCCTAGGTGAGTGTTGGGCTTACTGCAACTTATGCGTTGACAGGACAGGCTGCAGATGGCAACACTATTGTCAGCAGCGGACATGTTAAAAAAAAGCCCACACTGTGGAGCCATGCGCTGGCGTCCTTGTTGCGCAAGATATGACCATGCATGGTGGTTCGCTCTGGATACATTTGCAGTCTGCTTTTTGCCTCCTGTGCACTGCGAGTTCTGCCTGCGTCTCCTTCTTCTCCTCACTATCTGCTGCTCCATCTCTCCCTCTGAACTCCCCTCCTCTTCCTCTTTAGTGGGCACCCATGCGAGGTCCATCGACACGTCATCATCATCACCTTCACCACCGCTGACATTAGATATCTCGGAGTAGGCAGAAACAGCGGGGACCACCCTTCTTGGGCTGATTTGAGTACTGTCGTCAGACCGCTGGGTGGCGGCCGTTGATAATGTACCTCCTCTTCCTGATCCAATGCCAAGAGTGACTGCTCATCGGTAAGGTCTGGGTATGGATGGGAAAATAATTCCTCTGACTCGAGTGGAGGGGCTATGGTGGTGGTGGTGGTGATGGTATCTTTGGGGGTGCACACAGCAGAGAGTGAGGAGGCTGCAGATACAGAGTATGAGGAGGGTGCAGAAGCGGAAGGCTGAGTGAGCAACTCAACCACCTCTGGTGCGTCCTTTGACATAATCGCACGCACCTTCTCCAACTTCCCACTTAGGCCCAGGACTGGTGCACCTGCCCCACCCCTAGCACCCCTGCAGAATGGCCTGCCTCTTCCTCTGCCTGTCATTTTCAAAATGACCCTGTGCCAAAGTCCCAAGAGAAGAGCAGTACTTGTGGAAGCTGATATATGGCAGGCCTTAATCAGTTGTTTGTTGAAGCTGGTATATCACCCTCAGGCTAAATGCACACGACCGTATGTGTTTTGCGGTCCGCAAATTGCGGATCCACAAAAAAAAGGATGACGTTCCGTATGGCGGATCCGTTTTTTTGGCGGATCTATTGTAATAATGCCTATCCTTGACCGCAAACTAGAAAAAAAGTAGTTTGAAAAGGATAAAACAGTTGGCTCACTTGGGTTTGACCACGCCTGGTGCTCAGGCTCAAAAGAATCACCCCTAGTTCTGAATGTAAATTAGCAAAAGATGGAGCCGGCACTCAAAACACTTGCGATCACGTGGAGAAAAATATTACAGTTTATTAATATTATTATTAAATACACATATGTCTGTCTAGACCTAACAATCACAATAAAATATACAATGAAATGTATAGCATAAAAATTATAAAAATTATAGCATAAAAATTCTATACAAAAACACAAGTGCCCTATAGTCATACAAGTATGGGTATATTAATATCAAATTCGCTAGATCAAGCTGTCTGCATCCGTATCTCCCCTGTGGGGGTGATTAATTAGATCGCAGCTAGCTACAATTGGAGCGGTTTCCCCAGCCTGAATGAGGGCGATGTCAGCAACAAAGAGCGTAACGTTGTTGCAGAATGTCTCTGTATATCATAGTGTCCAAGTCAATGGTTGCTGCAATGGTGAGTTAGAAGGTATATATCTCTAATGTGGCGTTCAAAATATCCGTCCGGTCTATGATGTTCTTAGTGCCAAGTGCGTCCTATATAATCTCAGCCGTTGTATGGGCTGTTGTATCTCAAAATAGGAGAGGCTTTGTGTCTTTATAAGGTATCAATCTGTTTGGATATTTTTGCTACTCACTGTGTGCCTCGATACGATGTCTCGTCCGTTATGCGAGATGCAGGAATGTCTTGCTGTGGCGTCCCACAGATCAGCTGTTCTCCGCTCTGGCAGTGTCAGTTCCGGTTTGGTCGAGATTTCATCCTGCGTGGACTTGGTACACACGTGGGTAGAGTGTTTCTTTCGATAGCGCTTTTTTTTTATGCGCTCTCAATCAGATTCTCTTGTATTAGCACATGGCCATGTGTTGTCAAGATTCTATGTATTCTACAGGTATTCGTCCAGACGCGTTTCGAGACCTCCTTGTCTCTTCCTCAGTGGGGAAGGAAGAGACAAGGAGGTCTCGAAACGCGTCTGGGCGAATACCTGTGTGACATAGAATCTTGACAACACATGGCCATGTACTAATACAAGAGAATCTGATTGAGAGCGCATCCAAAAAAAGCGCTATCGAAAGAAACACTCTACCCACGTGTGTACCAAGTCCACGCAGGACGAAATCTCGACCAAACCGGAACTGACATTGCCAGAGCGGAGAACAGCTGATCTGTGAGACGCCACATCAAGACATTCCCGCATCTCGCATACCGGACGAGACATCGTATCGAGGCACACAGTGAGTAGCAAAAATATCCAAACAGATTGATACCTTATCAAGACACAAAGCCTCTCCTATTTTGAGATACAACAGCCCATACAACGGCTGAGATTATATAGGACGCACTTGGCACTAAGAACATCATAGACCGGACGGATATTTTGAACGCCACATTAGAGATATATACCTTCTAACTCACCATTGCAGCAACCATTGACTTGGACACTATGATATACAGAGACATTCTGCAACAACGTTACGCTCTTTGTTGCTGACATCGCCCTCATTCAGGCTGGGGAAACCGCTCCAATTGTAGCTAGCTGCGATCTAATTAATCACCCCCACAGGGGAGATACGGATGCAGACAGCTTGATCTAGCGAATTTGATATTGATATACCCATACTTGTATGACTATAGGGCACTTGTGTTTTTGTATAGAATTTTTATGCTATAATTTTTATAATTTTTATGCTATACATTTCATTGTATATTTTATTGTGATTGTTAGGTCTAGACAGACATATGTGTATTTAATAATAATATTAATAAACTGTAATATTTTTCTCCACGTGATCGCAAGTGTTTTGAGTGCCGGCTCCATCTTTTGCTAGAAAAAAAGTAGGACACGCACAATTTTTTTTTGCGGAGCAACGGAACGGACATACTGATGCGAACAGCATACAGTGTGCTGTCCGCGTTTTTTGCGGACCCATTGAAATGAATGGGTCCGCATCGTATCCGCAAAAAAAACGGATCGGACACAGAAACAAAATACGGTCGTGTGCATGAGGCCTCAAGCAGTAATTTTGTGGATTCAGTTATTTGAAAAACCTCTATCGCTATTTTGTGGAAGCTGATATATGGCAGGCCTCAATCAGTTGTTAGTTGAAGCTGGTATATCACCCTCAAGCAGTAATTTTGTGGACACAGGTATATGGAAAACCTCTATCACTATTTTGTGGAAGCTGATATATGGCAGGCCTCAATCAGTTGTTAGATAAAGCTGGTATATAACCCTCAAGCAGTAATTTTGTGGACGCAGGTATATGGAAAACCTCTATCACTATTTTGTGGAAGCTGATATATGGCAGGCCTCAATCAGTTATTAGATGAAGCTGGTATATCAGCCTCAAGCAGTAATTTTGTGGATGCAGGTATATGGAAAACCTCTATCACTATTTTGTGGAGGCTGATATATAGCAGGTATCAATCAGTTGCTTGTTGAAGCTGGTATATCACCCTCAAGCCGTAATTTTGTGGATGCAGTTATATGAAAAACCTTATCACTATTTTGTGGAAGCTGATATATGGCAAGCCTCAATCAGTTGCAAGACAATTTAGACTAGAACCTTCAGAATCACAGGTGCATATCCATGAAGCAAACATAATTACAAAAAACCAAATGGCTGCACACCGTTATATATACAAACAATAGAGCTAAGAAATGGAGGTCATTCTAGATAAAAGTAGTACAATACCAACTATAAATGAATAATGGAAGCTCTCAGCGTACATACGTGTCGGGCCTATCTACCAGGCATCAAGGAGGCTTCCGCAGTTGGGTCCCTATCACTAAATATACTGCCTCACTTTGGATTTACTTAAGCCTACAATATTCAGGGCAGTGTAGGAACCAGCTACAAATGTACTCTGCTCAGAAGTCCCAGGTAGATGGGTGTGTTCAGTCTAAAAGAGGTGCTACCCTCAATATATTGCAAGAAAATTTAGACTAGAACCTTCAGAATCACAGGTGCATATCCATGAAGCAAACATAATTACAAAAAATAAAATGGCTGCACACCGTTATATATACAAACAATAGAGCTAAGAAATGGGGGTCATTCTAGATAAAAGTGGTACAATACCGTCTATAAATAAATAATGGAAGCTATTAGAGCACATACGTGTCGGGCCCATCTACCAGGCGTCAAGGTGGCTTCCGCAGATGTGTCCCTAATAGAGTTGAGCGGAAAAAGTTGAAAAAAAAGTTCGGGTTCGGGACCCGAACTTGACCCGAACTTGGCGCCGAACCCGAACCCCATTGAAGTCAATGGGGACCCAAACTTTTGGGCACTAAAATGGCTGTAAAATAGACCTGGAAAGGGTTAGAGGGCTGCAAAAGGCATCAAAATGTGCTTAAGAGCATGACAACTGTTCTGCAAACAAATGTGCATAAGGAAATGACTTAAAATAACATAAAATACTGAAAAATTTTAAATAACAATCTGGATCTAGGAGTAGGAAGTTGAGGAGGCGGTGGATGAGTGGATGTGGTGGTGTAGGTGGATGTGGCGGTGTAGGTGGAAGCGGCGGTGAAGGAGGAATAGGTAGCCAACACTGATTTGTGTTATTTTTTTTTTTTTAATTGGGGTATCCCCAAAAATATTGGGACATATAACAAAATAAAACAAAGAATAAGTGCACTTGAGTACAAGAATGGATAGTTGAGGCTGGAATAAATGTCTATTCTGCACAAGGTAAGGACAAGTCCTGTGGGATCCATGCCTGGTTCATTTTAATAAACGTAAGCTTGTCCACATTGGCTGCGGCCTGTGATAATGCTCTCTGCCGTGCTAAACACACGTTCACACTATACACTGGCTGCAAGGCAGGTCAGCACCTCCAAGGCTGACAAAGCTTTTCCACATTTTGGCCATGCTAACCCTGCCTTCTCAGGTGCTGGTGGTGCCCCAGCTGCGTTGGCGACCTCTTCCTCCTCCTCTGCCTTCGCCTTGTGCTTCCACTGTGCCCCCGCTGTCAGGTGGGAATGCTATCATCAGCTTGCGCTTGTAGTCGTGCATCTTCCGATCAGTAACAGATGTTTTCACTAAATTTAGTTCCCTGTCAGCAATGCAGAGCAGGGGTTCATTCACGGCAAAAGGGGGTACATTTCACCCAGCAATACAACAGAGGATTTGGAGAGATTTAGGCCCCTGTCACCCAGGCACAGCAGGGGTTCATTCACGGCAAAAGGGGGTTCTTGTCACCCAGCAATAGAACAGAGGATTTTGAGAGATTTAGGCCCCTGTCACCCAGGCACAGCAGGGGTTCATTCATGGCAAAAGGGGGTTCATGTCACCCAGCAATAGAACAGAGGATTTTGAGAGATTTAGGCCCTTGTCACCCAGGCACAGCAGGGGTTCATTCACGGCAAACGGGGGTTCATGTCACCCAGCAATAGAACAGAGGATTTTGAGAGATTTAGGCCCCTGTCACCCAGGCACAGCATATATCTTTGCGTCAGCACCTCCGAGGCGTAAAGGGCAAGCTCAGGCCATGTGCCCAATTTGAAGACCCAGAAGTTGAAGGGGGCAGACCCGTCATTCAGTACATGTAGGCGTGTGCACACATACTGCTCCACCATGTTGGTGAAATGCTGCCTCCTGCTAAGACGTTCCATATCAGCTGGTGGTGCTGTTTTTTTTGGCGTGCTGACAAAGCTTTTCCACATTTCGGCGATGCTAACCCTGCCTTCTGAGGTGCTGGCGGTGCCCCAGCTGCGTTGGCGACCTCTTCCTCGTCCTCTGCCTCCGCCTTGTGCTTCCACTGTGCCCCCGCTGTCAGGTGGGAAGGCCCCCAGCAGCGCGTCTACCAGCGTGCGTTTGTACTCGCGCATCTTACGATCACGCTCCAGTGACGGAATTAAGGATGGTACGTTGTCATTGTACCAGGGATCCAGCAGCGTGGCCACCCAGTAATCATCACAAGTTAGAATGTGGGCAACTCGGCGGTCGTTGCGGAGACACTGCAGCATGTAATCGCTCATGTGTGCCAGGCTGCCCAGAGGCAACGAAAAGCTGTCCTCTGTGGGAGGTGTGTATCGTATTTGTTCTCTGTATCCCCCCCATCCACGCACCAGTGATGGCCATGAGTTGGTCAGGGTGCCACCCTGCTGTGAACATGGTTCCTCCTCCTCCATCTCCTCCTCCTCATCCTCCACCTCGTCATTCTCCAGAACTGTGGACTGGCTGGACAATTGTGTACCTTGGGTTTGTGGGTGCAGGAACCCAGGCCGAAGTTACGCTGCAGCACTGACAGGTGAGCAGCAGCAGGGTGCTTTATTCAGCAGCAATGACATATTGGGGTAATTTTTAAGAAATCTCTGCACCACCAAATTCAGCATATGCACCAGTCAAGGGATGTGCGTCAAACCAGCTAGTCCCAGAGCTGCTCCGAGATTTCGCCCATTTTCGCACACCACCAAGCCGGCCTTGAGGCTGACTGGCACAAACCACTCATCGGTCTGTTGTTCAAGGCCCGTCCACAGCTCCTGCGCGGTGTGGGGTTTGTCCCCCAAACAGATAGGTTTTAAAACTGCCTGCTGTCATTTACCCCTGGCTGTGCTGAAGTTGGTGGTGAAGGTGTTACGCTGACCGGATGAGGAGCTGGTAGAGGATGAGGAAGCAGAGTAGGAAGAGGAAGCAACAGGAGGTAAACTGAAGCGCCCTGCAATCCTCGGTGGTGGAAGGACATGCGTCAAACTGCTATCCGCCTCAGGCCCAGCCACCACTGCATTTACCCAGTGTGCTGTTATGGAGATATAACGGCCCTGACCGTGCTTACTGGTCCACGTATCCGTAGTCAGGTGCACTTTTTGCCACAGATGGAGTTGCGCAGTGCACACCTGATTTTATCCCCTACTTGGTTGTGCAGGGAAGGGATGGCTCACCTTGAAAAGTAGTGGTGGCTGGGCACGACGTACTGTGGGACAGCCACCGCCATAAGGCCTTTATCCGTCTCCACCAGACGGAATGACAGCATTTCAAAGGCCAGTAATTTAGAAATGCTGGCATTCAGGGCAAGGGATCACGGGTAGGTAGGGGGGTACTTCCTCTTCCTCTTCAGCGTTTGGAAGATGGAGAGCTGAACGCTTCTGTGGAACATTGTGGAGATGCTTTGTGACCCAGGTGTTGGTGCTGCTGGCCGATCCTCTGTTTGCGGGTTGGCAGGTGGCACTGTCACTCCAGAGGTGGATAAAGAGGCCGCGACTGCAGTAGAAGAGGAAGCAGGAGGAGCCAGAGACCTTTCTTTGTTTTTGAGGTGTCTACTCCACTGCAGCTCGTGCTTTGCACTTAAATGCCTGGTCATGCAGGTTGTGCTCAGGTTGAGAACGTTTATGCCTCGCTTCAGGCTCTGATTGCACAGCGTGCAAACCACTCGTGTCTTGTCGTCAGTACATTGTCTGAAGAACTGCCACGCCAGGGACGTCCTTGGAGCTGGCTTTGGTGTGCTTGGTCCCTTGCTGCGGTGGGCAGTAGGAGGCGTACTGTCTAGAGGACGGCCCTCCGCTTTTGCACCCTGCTCCCTCTTCTGCTGTGCTGGTGGCTCTGTGTGACCACCGCCTCTTCCTCCTAACTACATAGGTTACTCTCATGACCTTGATTCCATGTGGGGTCGAGGACATCATCTTCCACCCAGTCTCCACCCCTGACTTCCTTGTCGGTCTGCACATTTTCGAAAGCCCCAGCAGTTGGCACCTGTGTTTCGTCATCATCCGAGACATGCTGCTGGTCCTCCCATGTAATCATCTTGAAAGATAAGTGGTTGGGCATCGGTGCAATCAATCTCTTCCACTTCTGGGGCAGGGCTAGGTGGATGGCCCTGGGAAACCCTGCTAACAGAGTCATCAAAAAGCAGAAGACACTGCTGCATGACTTGGGGCTCAGACTGCTTGTCTGATTTGAAGGGGGATGAGGTGAAAGACTGATGGACATCAGCTGCAGGTGCCAACTGTGGTCTTTCAGCAGGAGACTGGGTGGGAGACAATGTGAAGGAACTGGATCCACTGTCAGCAACCCAATTTACTATCACCTGTACTTGTTCAGGCCTCACCATTCGTAGAGCAGCATTAGGCCCGACCAAATACCGCTGCAGGTTTTGTCGCCTACTTGCACCTGAGGAAGGGGTTTCACTTGTGCGTGTAGCTGGCACAGATCGACCACGTCCTCTCCCTGCAACAGGAGCTCCACCAGCAGCACCACGACCTGGGCCACGTCCCTTATTTGATGCTCTCCTCATATTTTTTGAATTTAGGATCTTGCCCTAAATGGGTGTTTAATTAACAGTAGAATAGAACGACAGTATGTAAAGGGTGTATCTCACTTGGCCTGAACCAGACTAGGCCTCAATTAAAGATTTTTTTGCCCAAAATGGCTGTATTTCAAATGCCTGTATCAAACCCCTGTATGTAGAGGGTGTATCTCACATGGTCTGAACCAGTGTAGGCCTAAATTAAATATTTCTTTGCACAAAATGGATGTATTTCAAATTGCTGTATTTCAAATGCCTGAATCAAACCCCTGTGTGTAGAGGGTGTATCTCACAGGGCCTGAACCAGTGTAGGCCAAAATAAAATATTTCTTTGCACAAAATGGCTGTATTTCAAATGCCTGAATAAAACCCCTGTATGTAGAGGGGGTATCTCACAGGGCCTGAACCAGTGTAGGCCTGAATTCAATATTGGTGCACCTAATGGCGGTATTCAAAATCTCTGAATGTAACCCAAATGTATTAAGGGTGTATCTCACAATGACATCTGCATCAAAGGCTGCCAACTAATTTTTTTGTGCCCAAACGAGTGTTTGTTTAACAACTATATTTGACAACAGTATATAAGACTGTAATTTCACACGTGCTGATGCTGCAAGGCCTGAAAATAGAGTTTTTTGTCAAAAAAGTATGTTTTTCAAACCCCAGAAAATGATGGGTGAATTTCTAGCTCAAATTTCACACTGACTAATACAGATGTTGTAGATTGCCAAAAAAGTCTTTTTTTGCTAACAGAATATGAAAGCTGTATATATTAAACTTGAATTTAACACTTGCAGATCTGGAAAATACAGTTTTTTGAAGAAAAAAGGTGTGTTTTTCAAACCCCAGAAAATGATGGGTGTATTTCTAGCTTAAATTGCACACTGACTAATCAAGATGTTGTAGTTTGCCCAAAAAAATGGTGATTTGCAATGTCCCAAAAGCTCAGATGCAGTGCTGGTGCACTGAGCATTCATAAAATTGTTGTTTTGTGATCAATGGGCTCAGGGCAGGGTAAAACGATTGTGTCCTGCACCCACACAACTATTTGTCTGTAGATCGCTGAGTTAGATTCTCTCCTTTGCTCTCCCTGAAATCACAAGTCCAGCAGCATCCTCTCCCTACACTTGTAACAGCAGAGTGACGTGCAGCGCTACGTGACTCCAGCTTATATAGAGCATGGGTCACATGCTGCTCTGGCCAATCATAGCCATGCCATTAGTAGGCATGGCTGTGATGGCTTCTAAGGTCAGACAGTTAACTGCTTGTTGATTGGCTGCTCTGCAGCCTCTCAAAAAGAGCCAAGAAAGCGCCAAACACCGAACCCGGAAATGTTCGGGTCCGGGGTCCAAAAATCCTAAGGTTCGGTATGAACACTAACTTTACAGTTCGGGTTCGCTCAACCCTAGTCATAAACAATTTCTTCATGATGCAGGCAGATAGGAGCACTCCCCTGTGTAACTTTGACGTTAGCCAGTGGCAGCTCATGCATGACACCTGCCGTTTGCTTAGGCCCTTTCAGGTGGCCATTTTATTTGTCATAGAAAAGAATTGTGATGGCACACTCGCATTCGGATTAAATAAGGGGGTGTTTAATGTTATATAAAGTAAAATGATTGATGGTATTTATTTAAATTACATAAAATGATGATGTAAAAAAATGATTTAATAAAAATATAAAAATAAAAATATATATTATAATATATGTTACGATAGAGTATAGAGTCTTAGGACAGAGTTATATATTTCAATGGGTATTGTTGGGGTAGGGTTCCCTAAAATTAAAAGTAGTGTCCAAAATGTTCAAAGAGTTCTTCAAAAAGGTCCTGGAATCAATAAGTATATAGTCCAGAAAAGGCCTAATAATAGATGTTGCCTGTCTTCAGTTAAATAGTGGTATTCTTGAGAAGAGTGCAGTATATTCGCATATAAAATCCAATATATAAAATAAGAAAAAAGTGCCGTGCAAAAAATTGAAAAGATTTGAAAAAATTGAAAAAATATATGTGCTCAATTGAGTATAATACGTTGTGCACAACAAAACAATGTTGATTTTTTAACATACAAGTGATCTAAAAATGTGTTATAAAGTAGTTGAAAAAAAAGTTGCTGCTATGGGTACAACTATATTAGATCCTGTGTTCACCGGATTTCCAAGTGTTGATGTCCGCCTTTTAAAGAGAGAGCGACTCTCCTGGCAGTTTTCCAATTCACTTAGATTTGGATATAAATTGTCCCGATATTATTGTTGCATATAGCCGTTATTGCGGGCAAAGTACATATGCTGTATATAGAGGAATAGTAAAAAAGATGTAATTTACTTTACCCCTCTTCAGTTAGTTACGATATCTTCCGTTCTGCAAGGACCTGCGTGGTGTCCCACGTGATCGCTTGCCTTACCATGTGAAGCTGCACGTGATGGTGATGCAGCCTGACGTCACACGATAGTTCCTTTCTGATTGGCCAATCTTCTTAGCTGCGGGAAATTTAAAAGAATATCATGGTGGCAAGTATTTTCTTCCGATGATTTTCAGTTCGATATAGTTGATTTCCTTATGGTCCTCACTGCTTCCTCTGACCAGACGCGTTTCGGGACACTTTCTGGTCCCTTCCTCAGTGGTCACGTAGTGATGAGTCCGGAGCAAGTGAGGGTTTATGTGCGGTCTTCTTTAAGGGGTGTTGCCCTAATTTGGTTGGGTTGATTATAGATCCTGGACTGGATTTTGTCAGCAGTTAGGTGAATTTATGTTGGCACAATTCATTCTTAGGATCCAATAGAATGATATTCCACTAGGGATATCTTGGCTATAATGTGTATAGAATATGTCTCTACAATGAAGGTCTCATCTATAAGTTAATAAAAATCATCCATTTCCACTAAAACACATTATATTCTGCATGCGGTTTTTCTTGTGCGGTTTCAGTGCGTTTTTTTAAAATTAATATTAAAGTGCGGTTTCAGTGCGTTTTTTTTTTAAATTAATGTTATTTCGGGATTAAATCCTTTGTGTTGTAGATGTAGGTATGTTCCTGTTATGTTGGTCCATATTAATGAACCCTAACAAGCGTTTATGGTCTCTGTAGTTTGATTTCTTTGTGTGTTTTTTTTTTCCCCAAATTGGTTCTTTTTTTTATGAAGATTGATTTTATTATGAGATTGATGGTACAAAATATGTGTTTCATGTTTTACTATTTTTCTGTGGGTTTCTTGTTTGGGTAGTTGTTTGCATATGTTTGATGATATACATAGCTTATATTTTGAGTGGTCTTTCACTATATGTTTTCTCACTTCAAGTTTAGCCTGATAGATGGTCGTTATCTTTCTTTTTTGTACATTAGATTAATCTAGTTGTTCAGATTGTGTATGAATGTGTCATTAGGAAAAGGGGTTTTAATGTTAATGTTTACACGATCCTTGCGTTTATGGTGCGGTTTCTGTGCTTTTTTCTGGATTTATGATTTTTTGAGATTTTTTGTGATATCTAGGCTATTTTGAGGTTGGGAATTATCTTTTCTTTCTTCTTTCATATTCTGGGTCTGCTTATTTGTCTTTTCATTAGTAATTGCCTTTATGATGATCTTTCACGTAGGATTTTTCTTAATTCCATAGATTTTTTTGGTTCCATGGGCTTCTTAGTAGAGATGCAAAGTGTATATGGGGGAGGGGCCTCAATAGGAGAGGAGATAGAGGTGCTGGTAAAACAGCCTGACCTCTATTTCTCTTTCCCAAAGAGGCACATCCCCAATTATAAGAATCCAAAAATTTCTAATTCGGCGTTTAAACCTGCGGGCATTAAGGTGTCAAATTCATAAATTCTCTTAGATTCGTGTCGTGACATATTGTTTATATGATTTCCTCCTCTCCAGGATTTGTTGATTTTTTTTCAAAGGCTATGAATTTGAGAGATGACGGGTCACTATTATGGTGTGTTTTGTAGTGTTTGGATAGTGTATGTTGTTCATATCCTTTTTTGATGTTCGCTATGTGTTCCGATATTCTTTTTTTCAGTTGTCTTTTTGTTCTTCCGATGTATTGTTTGTGACATGGGCATTCCAGTATGTATATGACGTCTGTTGTGTTGCATGTTAGGCATTCTTCTATTCGTACTTTAAATGGATTTTGTGTGGAGCAGACTTGTGTGTTTTTTTTAGGGAAATTTGTCACTCTGCAATTACTACATCGTCCACATCGAAAGAAGCCCTTTAGGGAAAGCCAGTTATTTTGTGTTTTTTTTGTTTTTTGTTTTATTGTAGGAGCTATTTTTAGTCATAAGTTGGGGGCTTTCGTGTAGACTATAGATGGTGTGGTGTTTAGTAAAGTTTTATTACTTTTAGAATGATCCTTCACCACGTGTTGAGACACAAATTTTTGAATTTTTCAGATGATCTCTAGGATCAATGGCTGTCTCTAAATTGACACGTGTGATGATGTATTTAAAATAAAACGTAACATTTATTGTATTAGAAAATAAAATGCTTAACATAACACACACAATTAAAATTGTCAGCTCAGCTTGTAATCTGTATAATATTTTTTGTTTTAAGTACACTTCACAGTTGTTAATTTTTTAGCGTCTTAGGGGTACCTCTTGGAGGTGCTGCCAGCTATCTAATATTATAGTAGTATATATATATAGATGCTCTGCTTTGGCTGCTTTATGTTTAGCAGCCCCTGCACGTGCTGTGCTGCTCCAGCTCTGTTATACCACTATTTTGTGGTCCGTCACAGGAGTTGGCTAGCTCTCCCTCAGAAAAACTTAACACACACGCTACCGTGCAGATACAAGTCTAATTCTGTGATTAAACGTATACCTGTCACACAGCGCAAAAAAAATAGGCCTCACATTTCTATTCAACCAAATCTGTACTGTGTTAGCTGGTCAAATTATTTGTAGTGACCGTAAAAGCACAGTTTTTGTTCTGGGTTGAAAAACTATTCCCAAATTTGCCATTTTCAAAATTGTGGTGAACGGGAACAATGAGGAAAACATCTAATAAGTGACGCGGACGTGGACATGGTCATGGTGGTGTTAGTGGACACTCTGGTGCTGGGAGAGGACGTGGCCGTTCTGCCACAGCCACACGTCCTAGTGAACCAACTACCTCAGGTCCCAGTAGCCAGCAGAATTTACAGCGATATTTGGTGGGGCCCAATGCCATTCTAAGGATGGTAAGGCCTGAGCAGGTACAGACATTAGTCAATTGGGTGGCCGAAAGTGGATCCAGCACGTTCACATTATCTCCCACCCAGTCTTCTGCAGAAAGAGCACAGATGGCGCATGAAAACCAAGCCCATCAGTCTGTCACATCACCCCCATGCATATCAGGGAAACTGTCTGAGCCTCAAGTTATGCAGCAGTCTCTTATGCTGTTTGAAGACTCTGCTGCCAGGGTTTCCCAAGGGCATCCACCTAGCCCTTCCCCAGGGGTGGAAGAGATAGAATGCACTAACGCACAACCACTTATTTTTCCTAATGATGAGAACATGGGAATACCACCTCAGCACGTCTCTGATGATGACGAAACACAGGTGCCAACTGCTGCATCTTTCTGCAGTGTGCAGACTGAACAGGAGGTCAGGGATCAAGACTGAGTGGAAGACGATGCAGGGGACGATGAGGTCCTAGACCCCACATGGAATGAAGGTCGTGCCACTGACTTTCACAGTTCGGAGGAAGAGGCAGTGGTGAGACCGAGCCAACAGCGTAGCAAAAGAGGGAGCAGTGGGCAAAATCAGAACACCCGCCGCCAAGAGACTCCACCTGCTACTGACCGCCGCCATCTGGGACCGAGCACCCCAAAGGCAGCTTCAAGGAGTTCCCTGGCATGGCACTTCTTCAAACAATGTGCTGACAACAAGACCCGAGTGGTTTGCACGCTGTGCCATCAGAGCCTGAAGCGAGGCATTAACGTTCTGAACCTTAGCACAACCTGCATGACCAGGCACCTGCATGCAAAGCATGAACTGCAGTGGAGTAAAAACAAGGAAGTCACTCAGGCTCCCCCTGCTACTTCTTCTGCTGCCGCCGCCTCGGCCTCTTCTGCTGCTGCCGTCGCCTCGGCCTCTTCCTCCGCCTCTGGAGGAACGTTGGCACCTGACGCCCAGCAAACATGGGATGTACCACCAACACCACCACCTGCGTCACCAAGCATCTCAACCATGTCACACGGCAGCGTTCAGCTCTCCATCTCACAAACATTTGAAAGAAAGCGTAAATTCCCACCTAGCCACCCTCGATCCCTGGCCCTGAATGCCAGCATTTCTAAACTACTGGCCTATGAAATGCTGTCATTTAGGCTGGTGGACACACACAGCTTCAAACAGCTCATGTCGCTTGCTGTCCCACAGTATGTTGTTCCCAGCCGGCACTACTTCTCCAAGAGAGCCGTGCCTTCCCTGCACAACCAAGTGTCCGATAAAATCAAGTGTGCACTGCGCAACGCCATCTGTGGCAAGGTCCACCTAACCACAGATACGTGGACCAGTAAGCATGGCCAGGGACGCTATATCTCCCTAACTGCACACAGGGTAAATGTAGTGGCGGCTGGGCCCCAGGCGGAGAGCTGTTTGGCGCACGTCCTTCCGCCGCCAAGGATCGCAGGGCAACATTCTTTGCCTCCTGTCTCCTCCTCCTCCTACTCAGCTTCCTCCTCCTCTTCTTCCACCTGCTCATCCAGTCAGCCACACACCTTCACCACCAACTTCAGCACAGCCCGGGGTAAACGTCAGGAGGCCGTTCTGAAACTCATATGTTTGGGGGACAGGCCCCACACCGCACAGGAGTTGTGGCGGGGTATAGAACAACAGACCGACGAGTGGTTGCTGCCGGTGAGCCTCAAGCCCGGCCTGGTGGTGTGCGATAATGGGCGAAATCTCGTTGCAGCTCTGGGACTAGCCGGTTTGACGCACATCCCTTGCCTGGCGCATGTGCTGAATTTGGTGGTGCAGAAGTTCATTCGCAACTACCCCGACATGTCAGAGCTGCTGCATAAAGTGTGGGCCGTCTGTTCGCGCTTCCGGCGTTCACACCCTGCCGCTGCTCGCCTGTCTGCGATACAGCGTAACTTCGGCCTTCCCGCTCACCGCCTCATATGCGACGTGCCCACCAGGTGGAACTCCACCTTGCACATGCTGGACAGACTGTGCGAGCAGCAGCAGGCCATAGTGGAGTTTCAGCTGCAGCACGCACGGGTCAGTCGCACTGCGGATCAGCCCCACTTCACCACCAATGACTGGGCCTCCATGCGAGACCTGTGTGCCCTGTTGCGCTGTTTCGAGTACTCCACCAACATGGCCAGTGGCGATGACGCCGTTATCAGCGTTACAATACCACTTCTATGTCTCCTTGAAAAAACACTTAGGGCGATGATGGAAGAGGAGGTGGCCCAGGAGGAAGAGAAGGAAGAGGGGTCATTTTTAGCACTTTCAGGCCAGTCTCTTCGAAGTGACTCAGAGGGAGGTTTTTTGCAACAGCAGAGGCCAGGTACAAATGTGGCCAGACAGGGCCCACTACTGGAGGACGAGGAGGACGAGGATGAGGAGGAGGTGGAGGAGGATGAGGATGAAGCATGTTCACAGCGGGGTGGCACCCAAAGCAGCTCGGGCCCATCACTGGTGCGTGACTGGGGGGAAACACAGGACGATGACGATACGCCTCCCACAGAGGACAGCTTGTCCTTACCTCTAGGCAGCCTGGCACACATGAGCGACTACATGCGGCAGTGCCTGCGCAACGACAGCAGAGTTGCCCACATTTTAACGTGTGCGGACTACTGGGTTGCCACCCTGCTGGATCCCCGGAACAAAGACAATGTGCCCACCTTACTTCCTACACTGGAGCGTGATAGGAAGATGCGCGAGTACAAGCGCACGTTGGTAGACGCGCTACTGAGAGCATTCCCAAATGTCACAGGGGAACCAGTGGAAGCCCAAGGCGAAGGCAGAGGAGGAGCAAGAGGTCGCCAACGCAGCTGTGTCACAGCCAGCTCCTCTGAGGGCAGGGTTAGCATGGCAGAGATGTGGAAAAGTTTTGTCACCACGCCACAGCTAACTGCACCACCACCTGATACGGAACGTGTTAGCAGGAGACAACATTTCACTAACATGGTGGAACAGTACCTGTGCACACCCCTCCACGTACTGACTGATGGTTCGGCCCCATTCAACTTCTGGGTCTCCAAATTGTCCACATGGCCAGAGCTAGCCTTTCATGCCTTGGAGGTGCTGGCCTGCCCGGCGGCCAGCGTTTTGTCTGAACGTGTATTCAGCACGGCAGTGGGCGTCATTACAGACAAACGCAGCCCCCTGTCTACAGCCAATGTGGACAAGCTGACGTTCATAAAAATGAACCAGGCATGTATCCCACAGGACCTGTCCATCCCTTGTGCAGATTAGATATTAACTACCTCCCCTTAACCATATATTATTCTACTCCAGGGCACTTCCTCATTCAATCCTATTTTTATTTTCATTTTACCATTATATTGCGGGGCAACCCAAAGTTGAATGAGCCTCTCCTCTGTCTGGGTGCCGGGGCCTAAATGTGTGACAGTGGCCTGTTCCAGTGGTGGGTGACGTGAAGCCTGATTCTCTGCTATGACATGAAGACTGATTCTGTGCTGACATAAGGCCAGATTCTCTGTTACGGGACCTCTCTCCTCTGCCTGGGTGCCTGGGCCTAAATATGTGTCAGTGGCCTGTTCCAGTGGTGGGTGACGTGAAGCCTGATTCTCTGCTATGACATGGAGACTGATTCTGCGCTGACATAAGGCCTGATTCTCTGTTACGGGACCTCTCTCCTCTGTCTGGGTGCCGGGGCCTAAATGTGTGACAGTGGCCTGTTCCAGTGGTGGGTGACGTGAAGCCTGATTCTCTGCTATGACATGAAGACTGATTCTGCGCTGACATAAGGCCAGATTCTCTGTTACGGGACCTCTCTCCTCTGTCTGGGTGCCGGGGCCTAAATGTGTGACAGTGGCCTGTTCCAGTGGTGGGTGACGTGAAGCCTGATTCTCTGCTATGACATGAAGACTGATTCTGTGCTGACATAAGGCCAGATTCTCTGTTACGGGACCTCTCTCCTCTGCCTGGGTGCCTGGGTGTAAATATGTGACAGTGGCCTGTTCCAGTGGTGGGTGCCGTGAAGCCTGATTCTCTGCTATGACATGAAGACTGATTCTGTGCTGACATAAGGCCAGATTCTCTGTTACGGTACCTCTCTCCTCTGTCTGGGTGCCGGGGCCTAAATATGTGACAGTGGCCTGTTCCAGTCGTGGGTGACGTGAAGCCTGATTCTCTGCTATGACATGAAGACTGATTCTGTGCTGACATAAGGCCAGATTCTCTGTTACGGGACCTCTCTCCTCTGTCTGGGTGCCGGGGCCTAAATATGTGACAGTGGCCTGTTCCAGTGGTGGGTGACGTGAAGCCTGATTCTCTGCTATGACATGAAGACTGATTCTGTGCTGACATAAGGCCAGATTCTCTGTCACGGGACCTCTCTCCTCTGTCTGGGTGCCGGGGCCTAAATGTGTGACAGTGGCCTGTTCCAGTGGTAGGTGACGTGAAGCCTGATTCTCTGCTATGACATGAAGACTTATTCTGCGCTGACATAAGGCCAGATTCTCTGTTACGGGACCTCTCTCCTCTGTCTGGGTGCCGGGGCCTAAATGTGTGACAGTGGCCTGTTCCAGTGGTGGGTGACGTGAAGCCTGATTCTCTGCTATGACATGAAGACTGATTCTGTGCTGACATAAGGCCAGATTCTCTGTTACGGGACCTCTCTCCTCTGTCTGGGTGCCGGGGCCTAAATGTGTGACAGTGGCCTGTTCCAGTGGTGGGTGACGTGAAGCCTGATTCTCTGCTATGACATGAAGACTGATTCTGTGCTGACATAAGGCCAGATTCTCTGTTACAGGACCTCTCTCCTCTGTCTGGGTGCCGGGGCCTAAATATGTGACAGTGGCCTGTTCCAGTGGTGGGTGACGTGAAGCCTGATTCTCTGCTATGACATGGAGACTGATTCTGCGCTGACATAAGGCCTGATTCTCTGTTACGGGACCTCTCTCCTCTGTCTGGGTGCCGGGGCCTAAATGTGTGACAGTGGCCTGTTCCAGTGGTGGGTGACGTGAAGCCTGATTCTCTGCTATGACATGAAGACTGATTCTGCGCTGACATAAGGCCAGATTCTCTGTTACGGGACCTCTCTCCTCTGTCTGGGTGCCGGGGCCTAAATGTGTGACAGTGGCCTGTTCCAGTGGTGGGTGACGTGAAGCCTGATTCTCTGCTATGACATGAAGACTGATTCTGTGCTGACATAAGGCCAGATTCTCTGTTACGGGACCTCTCTCCTCTGCCTGGGTGCCTGGGTGTAAATATGTGACAGTGGCCTGTTCCAGTGGTGGGTGCCGTGAAGCCTGATTCTCTGCTATGACATGAAGACTGATTCTGTGCTGACATAAGGCCAGATTCTCTGTTACGGTACCTCTCTCCTCTGTCTGGGTGCCGGGGCCTAAATATGTGACAGTGGCCTGTTCCAGTCGTGGGTGACTTGAAGCCTGATTCTCTGCTATGACATGAAGACTGATTCTGTGCTGACATAAGGCCAGATTCTCTGTTACGGGACCTCTCTCCTCTGTCTGGGTGCCGGGGCCTAAATATGTGACAGTGGCCTGTTCCAGTGGTGGGTGACGTGAAGCCTGATTCTCTGCTATGACATGAAGACTGATTCTGTGCTGACATAAGGCCAGATTCTCTGTCACGGGACCTCTCTCCTCTGTCTGGGTGCCGGGGCCTAAATGTGTGACAGTGGCCTGTTCCAGTGGTAGGTGACGTGAAGCCTGATTCTCTGCTATGACATGAAGACTTATTCTGCGCTGACATAAGGCCAGATTCTCTGTTACGGGACCTCTCTCCTCTGTCTGGGTGCCGGGGCCTAAATGTGTGACAGTGGCCTGTTCCAGTGGTGGGTGACGTGAAGCCTGATTCTCTGCTATGACATGAAGACTGATTCTGTGCTGACATAAGGCCAGATTCTCTGTTACGGGACCTCTCTCCTCTGTCTGGGTGCCGGGGCCTAAATGTGTGACAGTGGCCTGTTCCAGTCGTGGGTGACGTGAAGCCTGATTCTCTGCTATGACATGAAGACTGATTCTGTGCTGACATAAGGCCAGATTCTCTGTTACAGGACCTCTCTCCTCTGTCTGGGTGCCGGGGCCTAAATATGTGACAGTGGCCTGTTCCAGTGGTGGGTGACGTGAAGCCTGATTCTCTGCTATGACATGAAGACTGATTCTGTGCTGACATAAGGCCAGATTCTCTGTTACGGGACCTCTCTCCTCTGTCTGGGTGCCGGGGCCTAAATGTGTGACAGTGGCCTGTTCCAGTGGTAGGTGACGTGAAGCCTGATTCTCTGCTATGACATGAAGACTTATTCTGCGCTGACATAAGGCCAGATTCTCTGTTATGGGACGTCTCTCCTCTGTCTGGGTGCCGGGGCCTAAATGTGTGACAGTGGCCTGTTACAGTGGTGGGTGACGTGAAGCCTGATTCTCTGCTATGACATGAAGACTGATTCTGTGCTGACATAAGGCCAGATTCTCTGTTACGGGACCTCTCTCCTCTGTCTGGGTGCCGGGGCCTAAATGTGTGACAGTGGCCTGTTCCAATGGTGGGTGACGTGAAGCCTGATTCTCTGCTATGACATGAAGACTGATTCTGTGCTGACATGAAGCCAGATTCTCTGCTATGGCATGAAGAGACTGATTCTTTGCTGACATGAAGCCAGATTCTTTGCTATGGCATGAAGAGACTGATTCTCTGCTGACGTGAAGCCAGATTCTCTGCTATGGGACCTCTGTCCAATTGATATTGGTTAATTTTTATTTTTTAAATTTTTATTTTAATTCATTTCCCTATCCACATTTGTTTGCAGGTGATTTACCTACATGTTGCTGCCTTTTGCAGCCCTCTAGCTCTTTCCTGGGCTGTTTTACAGCCTTTTTAGTGCCCAAAAGTTCGGGTCCCCATTGACTTCAATGGGGTTCGGGACGAAGTTCGGGTCGGGTTCGGATCCCGAACCCTAACATTTCCGGGAAGTTCGGCCGAACTTCTCGAACCCGAACATCCAGGTGTTCGCTCAACTCTAATCGTAACTAACTGAAGAGGGGTAAAGTAAATTACATCTTTTTTACTATTCCTCCATATACAGCATATGTACTTTGCCCGCAATAACTGCTATATGCAACAATAATATCGGGACAATTTATATCCAAATCTAAGTGAATTGGAAAACTGCCAGGAGAGTCGTTCTCTCTTTAAAAGGCGGACATCAACACTTGGAAATCCGGTGAACACAGGATCTAATATAGTTGTACCCATAGCAGCAACTATTTTTTCAACTACTTTATAACACATTTTTAGATCACTTGTATGTTAAAAATCAACATTGTTTTGTTGTGCACAACGTATTATACTCAATTGAGCACATATATATTTTTTCTATTTTTTCAAATCTTTTCAATTTTTTGCACGGCACTTTTTTCTTATTTTATATATTGGATTTTATATGCGAATATACTGCACTCTTCTCAAGAACACCACTATTTAACTGAAGACAGGCAACATCTATTATTAGGCCTTTTCTGAACTGTATACTTATTGATTCCAGGACCTTTTTGAAGAAATCTTTGAACATTTTGGACACTACTTTTAATTTTAATTTTAGGGAACCCTACCCCAACAATACCCATTGAAATATATACCTCTGTCCAAAAGACTCTATACTCTATTGTAACATATATTATAATATATATTTTTATTTTTATATTTTTATTATATCATTTTTTTTACATCATCATTTTATGTAATTTAAATAAATACCATCAATCATTTTACTTTATATAACATTAAACACCCCCTTATTTAATCCAAATGCGAGTGTGCCATCACAATTCTTTTCTATTTTAATATATCCTTACGGTCTTAGGTGTACCGGTGATTGAGCACCTCTATCCATACTGACCGTCTGGTGAGCCACAGAAACCCTTCTATTCATTTTATTTGTCAGTTGTGAGGAGTACGGGATAAACAACGTCATTCCACTGCTTCATGTCCTGAAACAGATGCTGCTAAGCATGTCTGGCCAGGACACAGGAGACGTCGCACCTATATCTCATGGCCACATGAGCCCTGTTGGAGCTAAACTGGAGGAGGAGGAGGAAATTCATGCACAAGCAATGTACACAGAAATGGTTGGTTTTTCTGTAGAAGTAACAGGAGAGCCGGAGCAGGAGGAGGTAGAGGGTGATGAGGAATAGAGATGGCCTTGCGGTTCCCCCGGCGTTCGTTTCGCGGCGAACTTTGCATGTTCGTGATTCGCCGAACATTCAAACATATGGAGAAATTTTTGCCCGCCATATTCTTTTACATTGTGAAGAACTTTGACCCATGACACATCCTTCAGGTGGTACAGGACAGCCAATTGAGACATTTCAGCACATGGACATACCCCCTACCTTATAAATAAACCTGATCTGGCCGCCATTTTACATTCAGTGTTTTGCCACTGTAGGGAGAGGTTGCTGTGTGGGGTAGGGACAGGCTATTAGGGACACAAAACGCTAGCTAATAGGGCCACAAAAGTCATTTTAAGGACTAGTATAGGTGTGCTATCGATATGTGTGATACACAGAGGGGTGCGATATACTTATAATATACTTTTATAATGAGTCAAAAACACATAGATCTATATAGAGATCACCTGGAAGTCAGGGGCCTAGGGGCTAGGGGCTTACTAGGGCCATTTTTATATATGATAAGGTTCCGGACGGGGTCGCTCTTACCAGGGCGGGTGGTCTGTGGTTAGGCTATCAGGACCAGAATAGCACCCCCCTGTAGGGCAATATCAGGGACAGTTCTTTTCCCACCCTGTCCTTCAATACCACATCATCATCTAGCTCAGGGATAGATGTTTTTTGCTTTCCCTCCTGGATTAATCGATGTGCACTGGAACCCCCCGGATTGTGGTAGGACTGATTTGGTGCCGCCGAGCACCTGATTTAGTGCCGCCGAGCACCTGATTTAGTGCCGCCGAGCACTTGTTATTGTCTACCACATCTATGCTTTTTGCTTAACTTTAATAATTTAATTTATTTTCATTTTGAGGGATATCTTTTCCATTCACACATCCGCAAAATGGGTCCGCATCCGTTCTGCAATTTTGCGGAACGGGTGCAGACCCATTCATTTTCAATGGGGCCAGAATGTGCTGTCCGCATTTGCAGATCCACATCCGCATTTGCGGATCCGCACTTCGGCATCTGTGCTTCCGATTCCGCTAAAAAAAATAGAACATGTCCTAATCTTGTCCGCAATTGCAGACAAGATTAGGCATTTTCTATTATAGTGCCGGTGATGTGCGGACCACAAATTGCATAATGCACATTGCCGGTGTCCGTGTTTTGCGTATCCACAAAACACTTACGGACGTGTGAATGGACCCTCATAGTAAAATTATTAAAGGTTGCGTTTTATCTTCATGTATATTCTAATGGATTGCCTTCCTTGTACAATGTTATAATATACTTTCTATGTTAGAAAGTATATTATAGTGCATTTGTATTGTGCGGCAGTTGTGTGCGGTTCTGCTGCGATACTGAAGGTATATAGAGGGACAAGCGTTATTGGAACAAATAATTTCTACTGGTCTGATAAACCAGTCCCCCCCCAAAAAAACTGATTGAAGCAGGGTGTTATATACCAATATACATTCTTTATAGTGCATTTGGGTACTGTATAGTGCATTTGCACATGCGCGTACGTGAAAATTATATTGCCGATATTTTGCATTGAAAAAAAAAATTATGGAGATCGCAAATTCGAATAATACATCTAGTATGTCACTGTCCATGTTGTGGGACTATTTGCGCACTTCTAGTAATTATTTCTTGGCTGAAAATATGAGCTGAAGGTTTTTCAGGTTCGCCTGCCATTAAAATGAATGGGACCCGCCGCGAACTTGAGGTTCGCGAACATTTGATCGCGTTCGCGAACCGTCCCAGCAGATGTTCGTCCATCACTAATGAGGAAGACCAGGCATATGACCTCAAGACACAGTGGCAGTATGCAGTGAAGATGGAGGCAGGTAGTTCCTCTGAGTCGCTTGTACAAATGGCCCAATGCTTGCTCGGTTAGCTTGCGTAGTGACAGCCAAATTATCACAATTTGGAAGAGGGATAACTACTGGCTCTCCACCATGTCGCTACTGGTCCAAAATGGGTGTCTTTTTTACTCCTACTGAGAGGTAGAATAAACTGAACTAGTATGGAGACATCCTATGTAGTCAGTTGGCCGCTGTCTATGTGTTCCATCGCCCATCCTTACGAAGGTCTGGGGGTAGGGGCAGGAGCAGTACCAACTCCATCAGCAGCAACTTCAGTCTAGAGTCCCTGGTGATCAGTTTTCTTCACCCACCTAGTGAAGAAACCACCCATCAGCAGCAACATGGAAAAGAACCTAAACCAGCAGGTGGTGGCATAGTGCACCCTGCCATGCCACATGGAATATCCCCTGGACTACTGGGCAGCCAAACTTGATTTGTGACCACAACTGGCCGAGTTTGTCCTGGACAAGCTTTCCTGCCCGGCCAGTAGTGTGGCATCAGAGTGGGTGTTTAGTGCGGCTGGGGGCATAGTAATCCCACCCAAAATGTGGAGAGAATTACCTTTATGAAGATGAATCAGGCATGGATCTGTCAGGATTTCCACACACCACTGCATGATGCATAAGACTAGATCATTCTTGGTGCCATACCTTTTCTTCTGGCCTCCTGCTTCAGCCACTATTCAGATATTGCCACCCTCCTGATGCAACATACCTGCTGCCATGTGCTCCCACTGCCACCCACCATCTTGTGCTGTTACTGCCACTGCTTTTGGCCCCCACCTTATCACTCTGTGACTGGGCCATGAGTGCTCTCTTTCACTCTATAGTAGAATATTGGCCACTGCACGGTTCTTTATACCTGATGCTAACATTGACCTGTAAGGCTGAATTCCCACTTGAGTTATTTGGTTAGTTTTGTCCTCGTAACTGACCAAATTAGCGAAATGTGACGTGATTCTAAGAGTGATGCCTGTTTTCTACGCGTCATACTGAATTATTCAGTATTTCCATACTGAATTATTCTGTATTTTCATAACTTTTTTCTATACAAAGGAGGAAATTAAGCAACTAAAGCATGAGGTGGTCATGCGGAGGTTAATACTACGGTAGCGTCTCTGAGACTTTCCTATCCTGCAGGGAGGAAATATTTTATAGTAGGAAATTAAAATGAAAAATCAATATATTATAATGACAACAGAGATTGAGATTAATCCCAAGGGTTTAGTTTTCTTCTTATAAATATTGCCAAAATTCTTAATAGCAAAAAGGAGACCCTGAAGATGTCGGGCAAAGAGATGGTATGTCCTATGTCACACTCTTCATAATACAATTATTCAACCCTACAATGGGATCCAGTGTCCAGGAGATTTTATATCATGAATAAAATCTACAGAAACTAAATTATGTTGTAGAGGGACAGAGTTAGCGTTTTTTGCTTCAAAGACAAGTGAAATATTTATTTTATCACTGATTTTACTTTCATTGGCTTCATCCGGCTTATCTCCTCAACAACAAAAAGGTTTGGACACCTGAAATCCAACTGCTTGATCATTACCTTTCTCTGACGTACCCGTACACACCAAATACTTAGCTGTTTCATTTAAAATTGATGGTTTTCAGGTAACATTCATCTAACGTTAGCTTTATACTACAGTCTCAACCTGTTTTGCTTTCGAACACCACAGGAATTTTTAAAAAACTTAGGAAAACATGCCTCCAGTTCTTTGCAGTGTATTGCATCTTATTATATCTCCCATCTCTTAGCTTCTCCCTAACCTTTCTACTTTACTACTTTCCTCCTGCCACTCAGATTTTCTGGTATATTTGTATATTTGGTATTTTTTTATAAATAAAAATGATTTTTATTTTACTCCATTTTACCAGTGTCATGAAGTACAATATGTGATGAAAAAACAATCTCAGAATGGCCTGGATAAGTGAAAGCGTTTTAAAGTGACACTGGTCAGATTTGCAAAAAATGGCCTGGTTCTTAAGGTGAAAATGAGCCTGGTCCCTAAGGGGTTAAGCAGAAAGGAATCAAGTTTTCATATGGAAAAAAATGAAGAATATTCTAAAAAACAAATATATAGCAATATAAAGAATATATTCATTTTTTAGAATATTCGCATTATTTTTTCCTATCTGTACAGTTGTTCGCATACTCCTCCCCGAAAAGCGTCCCCGTCACCATGGGAACGCCTTTGGGATAGAAAATACCATCGGATCTGAGTTTTCCCTGAGTTAGTGAAAACTCAGATCCGATAGTATATTCTAACCCACAGGCATTCCCATGGTGACGGGGACGCTTGTCGGAGAGCAGTATGCCAAAGTGGAATAACAGTACACATTGAAAAAAAAAAAAAGACGAATATTCTAAATAACGAATATATTCGCTATATTGCTATAACTTAGTTTTTTAGAATATTCGTCATATTCGTCATATTCTAAAAAAACAAAGTTATAGCAATATAGAGAATATTCGTTAAAATACACATATAATAGACTGTAATTTAGCTAATATAGTGCTATAATCTTTTTTTATAGTCTTTTTTTGTCTTTTCTGGACTTCAGTTTTGGAAAAAAATGACACTATTAAAAACAAATACTATAGCGCTATATTAGATAAATTGCAGTCTATATGTGTATTTTACGAATATTCGCTATATTGCTATAACTTTGTTTTTTAGAATATTCGTCATATTCGTAATATTCTAAAAAACAAAGTTATAGCAATATAGCACATATTTGTAAAATACACATATAGACTGCAATTTAGCTAATATAGTGCAATTGTATTTTTTTTAATAGTGTACATTTTTTCCAAAACTGAAGTTCAGAAGAGTTAAAAAAAAATTGACTATAAAAAAAAGATTATAGCACTATATTAGCTAAATTACAGTCTATACGTGTATTTTACGACTATCCAAAAAAACAAAGTTATAGCAATATAGCGAATATTCATAAAATACACATATTAGCCATAGCCATAGCCAACCAATAGGAAAGTTGCCTTATACAGTTAAAAGAAAATCGCATTACGCGAATAATTAAATCGCATATTATTCGCCATAAATAGAATAAGAAATATCGCAAAATTGAATATGGCACCTCCCGCTCATCACTATTTATGATATGCTTTAGTCAGGTCATCACAGTAGTATCCTTTGGTCTCCTTCTTCATAAAGACAACACAGTATATACATTGAGGAACAGAAGTTTTTGAACACCCTGCAATTTTGCAATTCTCCCAGTTAGAAATCATGGAGGGGACTGAAATTCACATTGTAGGTGCATTCCCACTCTGAGAGACAGAATAAATAAATAAAAATCTGGAAATCACATTGTATGATTTTTTAAGTATTTGAACACCTAAGAAAATCAGTGTTAATATTTGGTACAGAAGCCTTTGTTTGCAATTACAGAGGTCAAATGTTTCCTGTAGTTCTTGATCAGGTTTGCACACACTGCAACAGGGATTTTGGCCCACTCCTCCACACAGATCTCCATTAGATCTGTCAGGTTTCGGGGCCGTCGCTGAGCAACATGGAGTTTCAGCTCCCTCCAGAGATGTTCTACTGGATTTAGGTCTGGAGACTGGCTAGGCCACTCCAGAACCTTTATATGCTTCTTACGTAGCCACTCCTTGATTATCCTGGCTGTGTGCTTCGGGTAATTGTCATGTTGGAAGACCCAGCCACGACCCATCTTCAATGCTCTGACTGAGGGAAGGAGGTTGTTGCTCAAAATCTGACCATAAATGGCCCCATTCATCCCCTCCTTAATACAGTGCAGTTGTCCTGTCCCGTTCGCAGAAAAGCACCCCCAAAGCATGATGTTACCCCCCCCATGCTTCACAGTGGGGATGGTGTTCTTGGGATGCAACTCATCCTTTTTTTTCCACCAAACACGACGAGTGAAATTTAGACCAAAAAGCTCTACTTTGGTCTCATCTGACCACATGACTTTCTCTCATGCCTCCTCTGGTTCATCCAGATGTTTATTGGCAAAATTCTTTCATACTTACTCTTCTGTACAATTCCTACTCTCCCGCAAATGTTAACAGAACGAGTCACAACTTGAACTTGTTCTATTCCATTTTGAGTTTGATGTAAAATTTTGCACTTTTTGATTTCTTGTTTTTTATATTTATTGCTTTATGGGTGATATATGGTATTCGTTTTTATCTTCTATGTATGTTGCAGGGTTACAACACTGAAGATATATATTTTACATTTGATTTTGGAAACCAAACCTTGTTCGATACACTTTTTTTTATTGGTTTTCCTCACACCCTGAAGACGAGAATTTTATTGTTTGTTGGTTTGTTACCTATTTATATATTGACCATTTTAGTGAACAGTTTTCTGATTTGCACTGTTATCTTCAGTCCTCAGTTGCACACACCCATGTATTATTTTCTCTGCAATTTGTCTTTTATTGACATGTTTTACTCATCAAATCATGATCTAAAAATGTTGTTTGACGTATTTACTGTAGAAAGAAGAATTTCGGTGACCGGCTGCCTGACACAAATGTACTTTGGTTTGATTCTAGGGGGTACTGAGTTTGTGTTATTGGCTGTCATGGCGTATGACCGGTTTATCGCCATTTGCTTTCCCTTACATTACACCATCATCATGAGCTGGAGGACATGTAAATACATCACAGTCATTATGTGGTCAGGGAATATAATTTTATCCGTAATCCCGACCATAGGAAAACCTTTTCTATTCTGTAGAGGAAACCAGGTCAATCATTTTGTTTGTGAGAGTGTAGTCCTTCTAGAGTTGATCTGTGGAAACATTGTCTTCTATGAATTATTTATATTTATTGGGAGCTTGTTTAGTCTATTCTTACCATTTGTTTTCATTGTTTTCTCTTACATCTGTATCATTATATCGATATTAAATCTCAGCTCAGTAGATAGCAGATCAAAGACATTTTCCACATGTGCTTCACACTTGATTGTGGTTTTTATTATCTATGGGACGTGTATGACCACGTACATGAGGCAAGAAAAAGGGGATTCATCCAGTGTAAAATATGTTTCTATAATATATATCATCATTGCTCCTTTATTAAATCCTTTCATTTACAGTTTAAGGAATAAAGAAGTGAAAAAAGCATTTTGGAAAATGTTGACCAGATATTCAGTTCCACATTCATTATAATTTCTGTGCCAGGAACCCCTTTTTTTTAAATAATAATAATTTAACTAACCTTAATCACTTGATCGCGCAGCCGGCATCTCTTCTGACTTCTTTCTTTGCTCTGTGCAGGAACAGGACCTGTGGTGACATCACTCCGGTCATCACATGATCCATCACATGATCTTTTACCATGGTGATGGATCATGTGATGGATCATGTGATGACCGGAGTGACGTCACCACAGGTCCTGTTCCTGCACAGAGCAAAGAAAGAAGTCAGAAGAGATGCCGGCTGCGCGATTAAGTGGATTAAGGTGAGTTAAATTATTATTTATTTATTTTTTAACCCCTCCAGCGCTATTTTACTTAGCATTATATATTCAGAATGCTATTATTTTCCCTTATAACCATGTTATAAGGGAAAATAATACAATCTACAGAACACCGATCCCAAGCCCGAACTTCAGTGAAGAAGTTCGGGTTTGGGTACCAAACATGAGCGATTTTTCTCACGCGAGTGCAAAACGTATTACAATGTTTTGCACTCGCACGGAAAAATCGTGCATGTTCCCGCAACGCACCCGCGCCTTTTCCCGCAACGCCAGTCTGATAGAGGCCTAATACAGATGTTGTAGATTGCCCAAAAAGTCTTTTTTTGCTAACAGAATATGAATGCTGTATATATTAAACTTGATTTTAACACTTGCAGATCTGGAAAATATATATTTGTGCTCGGAATTTAATATGTAATGGATGATGTCAGAGATAGAAGTTGGTTGTGGTGTGCCGAAACCAACGTCCGAGTGGGCCTGTAAATAAAAGAGGGCCCACCAAGGGGAATTGTATGTACTAAGGGTGCTGGTGGGTGGGAACACTTGAACTCGACGGCAGAGGTGAGTAGGGGCTGGGTGTTTAAGTAGGGGACTAACTCCTCCCACAAATTCAGGCCTAATGGCCTTTCTACATATGGAAAATACCGTTTTTTGGAAAAAAAAGTGTGTTTTTCAAACCCCCGAAAATGATGGGTGTATTTCTACCTTAAATTGCACACTGACTAATCCAGATGTTGTAGATTGCCCCCCAAAATAGTGATTTGCAATGTCCCAAAAGCTCAGATGCAGTGCTGGTGCACTGAGCATGCATAAAATGGCCGCCGCCACCCACCTAACTAACAGAATTATAAAAGTTTTTTTTTTTTTGGTCAATGGCCTCAGGGCAGTGTAAAACGATTGTGTCCTGCACCCACACAACTATTTCTAGGTAGATCGCTGAGCTAGATTCTCTCCTATTCTTTCCCTGAAATCACAAGTCCAGCAGCATCCTCTCCCTACACTTGTAACAGCAGAGTGACGTGCAGCGCTACGTGACTCAAGCTTATATAGAGGCTGGGTCACATGCTGCACTGGCCAATCACAGCCATGCCATTAGTAGGCATGGCTGTGATGGCCTCTTGGGGCAAGTAGTATGACGCTTGTTGATTGGCTGCTGTGCAGCCTTTCAAAAAGCGCCAAGAAAGCGCCGAACACCGAACCCGAACCCGAACTTTTACGGAAATGTTCGGGTTCGGGCCCGGGGTCCAAAAATCCTAAAGTTACCTTACAGTTCGAGTTCGCTCAACCCTAGTCCCTATTACTAAATATACTGCCTCACTTTGGACTTACTTAAGCCTACAATATTCAGGGCAGTGTAGGAACCAGCTCCATACGTACTCTGCTCAGAAGTCCTAGGTAGATGGGCGTGTTCAGTCTAAAAGAGGTGCTACCCTCAATATATTGCAAGAAAATTTAGACTAGAACCTTCAGAATCACAGGTGCATATCCATGAAGCAAACATAATTACAAAATACAAAATGGCTGCACATCGTTATATATGCAAGCAATAGAGCTAAGAAATGGGGGTCATTCTAGATAATAGTGGTACAATCCCGACTATAAATGAATAATGGAAGCTCTTAGCGCACATACGTGTCGGGCCCATCTTCTAGGCGTCCAGCCTCAATCAGTTGTTAGTTGAAGCAGGAATATCAAAACCTGCAATCTGTATTTTGTGGACACAGGTATATGGAAAATCTCTATTACTATTTTGTGGTAGCTGATATATTGAAGGCCTCATTCAGTTGTTAGTTGAAGCTGGTATATCACCCCCAAGCAGTAATTTTGTGGATGCAGGTATATGGAAAACCTCTATCACTATTTTGTGGAAGCTGATATATGGCAGGCCTCAATAATTTGTTAGTTGAAGTTGGCATATCACGCTCAAACAGTAATTTTGTGTATGCAGGTGTATTGAAAACCTCTATCACTATTTTGTGGAAGCTGATAGCGATGGACGAACATCAGCCAGGACGGTTCGTGAACGCGATCGCGCGAACAGGATCAAATTTTTGCCAACCATAAGTTCGCGCCGGGCCCCATTCCCTTTCATGGCATGCAAAACTGAAAAACCTTCAGCTCATATTTGCAATCACCAAATACTTAGTATAAGTGTACAAATAGTTCCAAATAGTCCCACAACATGGACAGAGACATACTAGAGGGGGATAAATGACAAAAATTCCAACAAAAAAATATGTATCTTAATAAGGTGACATTTTTATGCATAAAAATTAGGCATTCACCTGACATAAAAGAAATTCTGATTATGTGGCTCGAGGAACATTATGCGGTCAATGGATAAACTTTTTACTGTAGGCCACTGTACTATGGGCCCCAACATTAGCATATTACACGGTAAATGGATATAAATTTTACTGCGGGCCAGTACAAATACAGGTCAAATACATATGTTTAAAAGTACTAATATAAAATTAGATTAAAAACATGGCTATAAAATTCGATAACACATGCTCGTCACTGGTGTTGAATTCCTCCGAGGCCGCAACAATTGTTCATTCAGCGTACATAAAAGAACAAGAAAGTATGTGGCTGGAGGTAGATTACACAGTCATTGGATATTAATTTTACAGCAGGCCAGTGTACTACAGGTCCCGAAAATTATGCATTCAGCGCACATAAAACAACAAGTAAGTATGTGGCTGGAGGTAGATTACACAGTCATTGGATATCAATTTCCCAGCAGGCCAGTGATCTACAGGCCCCAAAAATCATGAATTCAGCGTACATAAAAGAAAAAGTAAGTAAGTGGCTGGAGATATATTACACGGTCATTGGATATTAATTCTCCAGCAGGCTAGTGTACTACAGGCCCCAAAAATGATGCATTCAGCATACATAAAAGAACATGTGGCTGGAGGTAGATTACAAGGTCATTGGATATCAATTTTCCAGCAGGCCAGTGTACTACAGGTCCCCAAAAATTATGCATTCAGCGTACATAAAAGAACAAGTAAGTAATTGGCTGAAGGTAGATTACACGGTCACTTGATATCAATTTTCCAGCAGGCCAGTGTACTACAGGCCCCAAAAATTATGCATTCAGCGTACATAAAAGAACAAGCAAGTATGTGGCTGGAGGTAGATTACACGGTCATTGGATATCAATTTTCCAGCAGGCCAGTGATCTACAGGCCCCAAAGATTATGCATTCAGCGTACATAAAAGAACAAGTAAGTAAGTGGCTGGAGATATATTACACGGTCATTGGATATCAATTTTTCCAGCAGGCCAGTCTACTACAGGTCCCAAAAATTATGCATTCAGCTTACATAAAAGAACAAGTAAGTATGTGGCTGAAGGTAGATTACACGGTCACTGGATATAAATTTTCCAGCAGGCCAGTCTACTACAGGTCCCAAATATTATGCATTCAGCTTACATAAAAGAACAAGTAAGTAAGTGGCTGAAGGTAGATTACACGGTCATTGGATATCAATTTTCCAGCAGGCCAGTGTACTATAGGCCCCAAAAAATATGCATTCAGCGTACATAAAAGAACAAGTAAGTATGTGGCTGGAGGTCTATTAGATGGTCAAAGGATATCAATTTTACTGAAGGCCAGTACAAATACAGGTCAAATACATATGTTTAACCCCTTAAGGACAGGGCCATATTTCACCTTAACCTCCTTTTCGCTGCCAGGAGCGGTAACCCTGGGTCACGCTCGGGGTAACATTGCAGAGTCCCCTCACCTTCTGCCGGCGATCCGGCGATGTTCTCCACTGTGATTGCCGGCGAGAGCGCATTTAACCTCCTGGTTCCGTTACCTGCGAGCAGCAGCTACGCATGGGAGTGGAACTGGGCGTGAAATTCAAATAAATATAAACACAAAAAGTGACACACACATAAAATAGGTTATACATTGTAATCTGAGAGGATTACACTGTATAACCTCAGATCTGACTGTACAGTGCCCCTTGCCTGCCATTTTACTGTCATTTGTGCCCATAAAATAAATTTATAACATGGCATCAAAAAAGTGCATTTTTACTACAAAAGCGCTTTTGGACCAGTTGAGTGACAGCGACAGTGACATGGAGGGCTCGCAGAACTGAAGGATAGGGAGTTGTGGGGAGATTTTTCGTCTGATACTGACACTGATCTGGCAAGTGACAACGGCGATGATCCTGCACCTGACCTCAGCCATGTGCGCACTTGGTGCCCTATTGACTGCGATACGGACCAGGTAGCGCCCCCAAGATTCCCGTTCTTTGGATCACCTGGGATGAAGGTAGATGTTGAGCGTGACAACCCTCTGGCATACCTGCAATTATTTCTCACTGAGGAGGTAATTGAAAAGAATTGTCACGGAGACAAATCGCTACCAAGAGCAGCAATCCGCTACGCTGCATGCCACCTTTTCCAGAAGCAGAAAGTGGGAACGGGTGACCAAAGAGGACATGTGGCAGTTTCTGGGACTCATCATTCTTCAGGGGGTGATAGGGAAACCAGAAATGGTACTGGACCACCAATAAGTTACTGGCCACTCCATTGTTTGGCACCGTGATGTCAGAATACCGGTTTTCCCTCATAAAGTATTTGCACTTCACAAACAATGAAGAATTTGATGAGGCCACGCATCCTGCGCCCAAAAAAAAAAAATCTGGGAGGTATGCCAAATTATTGTGACCAATTTCCAGCTGACCTACGTGCCAGAAAGGGACGGCAGCGTAGATAAAAGTTTGATGGCCTACAAGGGACGCCTAAGCTGGATACAGGACATTGCATCCAAAAGAGCGCGGTTTGGCATCAAATCCTACATGCTCTGCGAGTCATCCACTGGGTACATCTGGAATTCTATCATTTACACCGGTAAAGGCACGAAGTTCAAGCCCAGGTACAGAGACTATGGGATAGCCACATCATCTGTCCTTACACTGCTGGAGCCATTGCTGAACCAGGGATATTGTGTGACCACGGACAATTTCTACATGTCTCCGGATCTGTATGAGGTTTTTCTACAAAACAAGACTGATGCATATGGTACCGTTAGGCCTAATCGACGTGACATGCCATCTATGTTTGCCAAAAAATAACTCAAAACCGGAGAAATGGTTGCCTGGCAGAAGGGTAAGATGATGGCAATGCGATGGCGAGACAAAAAGGACGTGTGTCTTATGAGTACTGTGCACAATACTTCTACTGCCATGGTCCACACAAAAGGTAGAAAAGATGTGCTGAAGCCGCAAGTCGTGATAGACTATAATAATACCATGGGAGGTGTCGACAAAGCCGATCAGGCAATGACATTTTATCCGGCTATGCGCAAACAGCAAAAAAAATATTATAAGAAGATCTTCAGGCATCTTCTGGAACAATGCCTTTTGAATGCATATATCTTGCACAGAGCAAAGAGTGACAAGCCTCTTGTTCATTCTTAGTTTATATGGAAGGTGGTTGAGCGAATTTTTGTCAACCACCAGACGCCATCAGTAGCTGTGAACAGACCTGGACATTGTGCTGTTGACGTTGTCAACCAAGAACGCCTGACTGGTCGTCACTTTATCGACTACATCACGCCAACCGCAAAAAAGGCAGCACCTACCAGGATGTGTGTGGTTTGCTGCTCAAAGAGAGATGGCAATAGAAAGAAAGTCCGAAAAGAAACCAGGTTCCATTGTCCTGATTATGACGTCGGACTTTGTGCAGTCCCATGTTTCAAAATGTATCACACTCAGGATGTTTATTGAATTTTCTGTGTTTGACAAATTTCATTATTTTTATTACATTATTAAATAAAATTATATTATTTATTAGATTATAATTCATGATTTTGTGTTTGAAACTTTATCACATCTGGGATGTCTACTAAAGTCTTGTTTGGTCAGGTTTAAGTAAGTAATTACTAAGAATTGCAAGCCTACAATACATAACACCAAATTAAATGCAAAAAATTGTACCACTTTTGGTACAAAATTCCTGACATAATCATACCGCCAGGGAGGTTACGGACCAGGCCATTTTTTGCAAATCTGGTCACTTTATGTGGTGTTAACTTTAAAACGCTTTGACTTATCCAGGCCATTATGAGATAGTTTTTTCGTCATGTATTGTAATTCATGACACTGGTAAAATGGAGTCAAAAAAATTCTGGTTTTATTTATAAAAAAATACCAAATTTACAAAGAATTTGAAAAAATTAGCAATTTTCCAAGTTTCAATTTCTCTACTTCTATAATACATAGTATTACCTACAAAATAGTTATTACTTTACATTCCCCATATGTCTACTTCATGTTTGGATCATTTTTGGAATTACATTTTATTTTCTGGGGATGTTACAAGGCTTAGAAGTTTAGAAGCAAATCTTGAAATTTTTCAGAAATTTTCAAAAACCCACTTTTCAAGGACCAGTTCAGGTCTGAAGTCACTTTGTGAGGCTTACATAACAGAAATCACCCAAAAATGTCCCCAATGTAGAAACTACACCCCTCAAGGTATTCAAAACTGATTTTACAATCTTTACTAACACTTTAGGTGTTCATCAAAAATTAATGGAAAATAGAGATCAAATTTAAAAATTTCACTTTTTTGGCAGATTTTCCATTTTTATAATTTTTTTCCAGTTACAAAGCAAGGGTTAACAGCCAAACAAAACTCAATATTTGAAAAGAGAAAGGAGTGAGCACTCACAACATCTGGACCATAGGATATAGGGATATATTTATTTGGTAGGACCTGTTATGTCCAATAGATAAAACATTCACATATATACACTCAAATACAATAAAACTAATAGTTGGTACCAACACATAAAATACACTGGTAAAAAGTACTAAGGGTGCAATCCTTATACCATTAGTGTTCAGAATTGGCACTTTGAAACACCTAGAAACTTGCAGTAAATGAACCACTATTGGTATTTGTGGTACCGCAAACCGCAATCAAAGTTGAAATGTCCCAAAAGATACCTATGTCTCCAAATGGTATTTGGTCTCCTCGTGCATATAGATGTATAATTCAAATGCTATAGCAAGAAAAAGGTCTCTCCAAAGTTATTTGGTATGACCGCTCAGAGCGGTAAATTTTTGGGCCACTTTGTGCTAGATTAGCAATTCAGGTTCCTACCTGGTTCCAAGTGTTACCTCCCGCTAGCACGTCCTTCCACGAGGAGCGAGTGAAGCCGGCTGCTACCGCGTCTCACGTCGCAAGTCTCGGGTTGATGACGTCACTGTATCGCGGGATCAAGCAGGCAGGAATAGTACCTTGTCAGTGGCATCCGTAACTGTATCCCGGAGCGGTGTTTATGATAGGAGATTTTCTTATCGCATGGCCATGCAATACTTTTAATCGAGGTCCAGTGGATTAAGTGGGCGCTTTTCTTCCTGTCACCATGGTGACAGCTTTTCTTCCTGTGTCCATGATGACAGGGAGAAAAGCACCCACTTAATCCACTGGACCTCGATTAAAAGTATTGCATGGCCATGCGATAAGAAAATCTCCTATCATAAACACTGCTCCAGGATACAGTTACGGATGCCACTGACAAGGTACTATTCCTGCCTGCTTGATCCCGCGATACAGTGACGTCATCAACCCGAGACTTGCGACGTGAGACGCCGTAGCAGCCGGCATCACTCGCTCCTCGTGGAAGGACGTGTTAGCGGGAGGTAACGCTTGGAACCAGGTAGGAACCTGAATTGCTAATCTAGCACAAAGTGGCCCAAAAATTTACCGCTCTGGGTGGTCATACCAAATAACTTTGAAGAGACCTTTTTCTGGCTATAGCATTTGAATTATACATCTATATGCACGAGGAGACCAAATACCAATTGGAGACATAGGTATCTTTTGGGACATTTCAACTTTGATTGCGGTTTGCGGTACCACAAATACCAATAGTGGTTCATTTACTGCAAGTTTCTAGGTGTTTCAAAGTGCCAATTCTGAACACTAATGGTATAAGGATTGCACCCTTAGTACTTTTCACCAGTGTATTTTATGTGTTGGTACAAACTATTAGTTTTATTGTATTTGAGTGTATATATGTGAATGTTTTATCTATTGGACATAACAGGTCCTACCAAATAAATATATCCCTATATCCTATGGTCCAGATGTTGTGAGTACTCACTTCTTTCTCTTTTCCATTATTTACATTCCTTTGGGTTCGGGTACCCAAGTTGTGAGTTAGTAGCACCCGACCATAGCCACCAGGTGTGAGCCAACCACCAACCTATTTCCAAAACTCAATATTTATGGCTTTGATTCTGTAGTTTACAGAAACACACTATATGTGGTCGTAAACTACTGTATGGGCACACGGCATTGCACAAAAGGAAAGGAATGCCATATGGTTTTTGGAAGGCAGATTTTGCTGGACTGGTTTATTGACACCATGTCCCATTTGAAGCCCCCCTGATGCACCCCTAGAGTGGAAAATAAAAAAAAGTTACCCCATTTTTGAAACTACACCCCTCAAGGTATTCAAAACTGATTTTACAAACTTTGCTAACCCTTTAGGTGTTCCACAAGAAATAATGAAAAATAGAGATAACATTTAAAAATTTCACTTTTTTGGCAGATTTTCCATTTTAATATTTTTTTTCTAGTTAAAGAGCAAGGGTTAACAGCCAAATAAAACTCAATATTTATGGCTCTGATTCTGTAGTTTACAGAAACACCCCATATGTGGTCATAAACTGCTGTAAGGGCACACGGCAGGGCGCAGAAGGAAAGGAATGCTATACGGTTTTTGGAAGGCAGAATTTGCTGGACTGTTTTTTTGACACCATGTCGCATTTAAAGCCCACCTGATAAACCCCTAGAGTAGAAACTCCAAAAAAGTGACCCCAATTTAAAAACGACACCCCTCAAGGTATTCAAAACTGATTTTACAAACTTTGCTAACCATTTAGGTGTTCCACAAGAATTAATGGAAAATGGAGATGGAATTTCAGAATTTCACTTTTTTGGCAGATTTTCCATTTTAATATTTTTTTTCTAGTTAAAAAGCAAGGGTTAAGAGCGAAATAAAACTCAATATTTAATGCTCTGATTCTGTAGTTTACAGAAACACCCCATATGTGGTCATAAACTGCTGTAAGGGCACACGGCAGGGCACAGAAGGAAAGGAATGCTATACAGTTTTTGGAAGGCAGAATTTGCTGGACTGTTTTTTTGACACCATGTCGCATTTGAAGCCCACCTGATAAACCCCTAGAGTAGAAACTCCAAAAAAGTGACACCATTTTAAAAACTACACCCCTCAAGGTATTCAAAACTGATTTTACAAACTTTGCTAACCATTTAGGTGTTCCACAAGAATTAATGGAAAATGGAGATGGAATTTCAGAATTTCACTTTTTTGGCAGATTTTCCATTTTAATAATTTTTTTCCGCTAACAAAGCAAAGGTTAACAGCCAAACAAAACTCAATATTTATTGCCCTGATTCTGTAGTTTACAGAAACCCCATATGTGGTCAAAAACTGCTGTATGGTCACGCGGCAGGGCGCAGAAGGAAAGGAACGACCATATGGTTTTTGGAGGGCAGATTTCACTGGGATAATTTTAACTTGCCATGTCACATTTGAAGACCCCCTGATGCACCCCTAGAGTAGAAACTCTATAAAAGTGACCACATATTGGAAATTACGGGATAAGCCATCAGTTTTGTTGGTACTATTTTAGGGTACAGATGATTTTTGGTTGCTCTATGTTACACTTTTTGTGAGGCAAAGTAACCAAAAAATAGCTGTTTTGCCACTGTTTTTATTTTTTGTTATTTACAACGTTCATCTGACAGGTTAGATCATGAGCTATTTTTATAGAGCAGGTTGTTACGAACATGACAATACCAAATATGACAACTTTTTTTGGTTGTTGGGGCTCATTTTTTTCAGTATGATATGATGTTTTTATTGGTACAATTTTGGGGTGTATATGTAATGACCGACGTCACGCACAGGGAGGAAAACAGGGAAAGCCCTGCCCAAGGGAGAGGGAAAGGTGGTGACCCCTAACTCACCTTGCGGCTGGCACCTGACTGCCCTGACGTCCCTAGACGGGTTCCTCACCCGTGCGGCGATCACGTGCCTAAACCCTGGCTTTCCCTAATTTGAGCCCTGGATAGTGAACAGGCCGGTGGGATCGCTAGTCCACACCACTATCACTAAGAGGGAAACACCAGGGAGAGGACAGACAAAACATACAAACACATACACCCAGGTGGGCGACCACAATAAACCAAAAAGGTCCAACAGGGATCCGGAGGGTAGCGTACTGGACCAACTACCAGCGAACGCAGCAACACAGCTCAAGAAGGTCAGAATAGATGTCCAGGCAGGAAGCTCTATCTCTGGCAACCAGAGAAGTGTGAGAGAGGAATATAAGGAGGTCTGGGAGTGCTGGACAAGGAACAGCTGAGGAGAAGGAGCTACGGATCCCTGAGTGAGCCAAAAGGGTTTGCTAAGCAAACCCAGAAAGCTACCATAAGGAAAACAGCCCTATCTTAAATAGAGCGTGCAGCCAACCGCTGCAACTTCCTGACCCCGGGTATAACGGAGTCAGGCGTGGTCCTCGACACCCTCGTGACAGTATATGACTTTTTGATCGCTTGCTATTACACGTTTTGTGATGTAATGTGACAAAATGGCTTTTTTACAATTTTTTTTCACCTGAGGGGTTAAATCATGTGATATTTTTATAGAGAAGGTTGATATGGACGCGGAGATACCTAATATGTATTTATACACTAATATAATTTGAAACAAAAATAAAATCATGTTTTAGTGTCACCATAGTCTGAGAGCCAAAGTTTTTTTTTTTTTTTTTGAGCGATTCTCATATAGGGTATCATTTTTTACAGGATGAGATGACGGTTTGATTGGTACAATTATGGGGTGCATGTGACTTTTTGATCGCTTGCTATTACACTTTTTGTGATGTAAGGTGACAAAATGGCTTTTTTACACATTTTATTTAATTTTTTTACGGTGTTCATCTGAGGTGTTAAATAATGTTATATTTTTATAAAGAAGGTTGATACGGACGCAGCGATACCTAATATGTATACTTTTTTAATTTATTTAAGTTTTATACACTAATATTTAAAAAAATAATAATAAAAATCATGTTTTAGTGTCACCATAGTCTGAGAGCCATATTATTTTTTTTTTTTTTGGCGATTCTCTTAGGTAGGGTATCATTTTTTGCGTGATAAAATGACGATTTGATTGGTGCTATTTTGGGGTGCGTATGACTTTTTGATCGCTTGCTATTGCACTTTTTGTGACGAAGATGACATAATAGCTTTTTGACACTGTTTTTATTTTTATTTTTTACGGTGTTTACCTGAAGAGTTAAATCATGTGATATTTTTATAGAGAAGGTTGATACGGATGCAAAGATACCTAAAATGTATACTTTTTTTGTATTTATTTAAGTTTTATACACTAATATCATTTTTGAAACAAAAAAAAATCGTGTTTTGACACTGTTTTTATTTTTATTTTTTACGGTGTTTACCTGAAGAGTTAAATCATGTGATATTTTTATAGAGAAGGTTGATACGGATGCAAAGATACCTAAAATGTATACTTTTTTTGCATTTATTTAAGTTTTATACACTAATATCATTTTTTAAACAAAAAAAAATCGTGTTTTAGTGTCACCATAGTCGGTTTGATTGGTGCAATTTTGGGGTGCGTATGGCTTTTTGATCACTTGCTATTACACTTTTTGTGATGTAAGGTGACAAAAAATAGCTTTTTTTTTACAGCGTTTTTTTTTTTTTACGGTGTTCATCTGAGGGGTTAAATCATGTGGTATTTTTATAGAGCAGGTTTTTACGGACGTGGCAATATCTAATATGTATACTTTTTTATCTTTTTTACATTTAACACAATAAAAGCATTAGCCATAGTTTTTTTTGGGGGGGGGGCAATTGTCCTATGTAGAGGCTCATTTTTTGTGGGATGAGGTGATGGTTAGATTGGTACTATTTTTGGGGGCATACGCTTTTTGATCTCATCGTGTTGCACTTTTAGTGATGTAAGGTGACAAAAATAGCATTTTTTACATAGTTTTTATTTTTATTTTTTTACGGTGTTCATCTGAGGGGTTAGGTCATGTGATATGTTTATAGACCCGGTCGATACGGACGCAGCAATACCTAATACTTTTTTTTTGTTTACTTTTTTTAACTTTATTTGGGGGAAATTACATTTTTTTTTTTTACTTACAGCCGCACGGGGACCCGATGGCTTCTCCGATCAACGCCGCAACCTCCAGTAAAAGCCGCAAACCGCAGGTCTGAATTGACCTGCGGTTTGCGGCGATCGCCGACACAGGGGGGGTCACAGGACCCCCCCGCGCATTGACCCAAGGTGCCTTCTCAATGATTAAAGGTTAAGTTGCTTGTGGGCCAATGACTCATTGACCCACAAGAAAGAAGCAGGGAGGAATCATGTTTTCAGATGTAAAAAAATGACGAATATTCAAAATAGCGAATATATAGCACTATATTCAAAATATTCGCAAATTAGCGAAGTTGCGATTAATATTTGCTATTAGAATATCCGAGCTAAACACATGTGGGACAGTATCAAAAGCCTTACTAAAGTCTAGATAAGCGATGTCTACTGCACCTCCTCCATCTATTATTTTAGTCACCCAAACAAAAAAATCAATAAGATTAGTTTGACATGATCGGGAACACCCGCGATTTTTCCGCGCGAGTGCAAAACATTGTAATGCGTTTTGCACTCGCGTGAGAAAAATCGCTCATGTTTGGTACCCAAAGCCGAACTTCTTCACAGAAGTTCGGGCTTGGTATCGGTGTTCTGTAGATTGTATTATTTTCCCTTATAACATGGTTATAAGGGAAAATAATAGCATTCTGAATACAGAATGCATAGTAAAACAGCGCTGGAGGGGTTAAAAAAAATAAAATAAAAATTTAACTCACCTGTTACAGCAGTTTACGACCACAAATGTGGCGTTTCTGTGAATTGCATTATCAGGGTAATAAATTTAAACTTTTGTTTGGTTGTTAACCCTTGTTTTGTTACCGGAAAAAACTGATTGAAATGGAAAAGTGCCAAAAATAGCGGTTTTGGCACCGTTTTTTTTTTTTTTTTTTTAACCGTGTTAATCTGGGGGGTTAGGTCTTGGGATTTTTTATAGAGGAGATTCTTACGGACACGGCAATACCTATATTATCCTTTTTGATACAAAATTCTTTTTTGGGTATCTCTAAAGTCTAAGTGTCATTTTATTTATTTTTTTTATCCAATTATCTTATGTGGGGGCTCATTTTTTGCGGGATGAGCGGACGGTTTTATTGGCACTATTTTGGGTGCTATTTGACTTTTTTATCGCTTGCTATTAAACTTTTTGTTATGTAAGGTGACAAAAAAATTCTTTTTTTGCACCTAGTTTTTTTTTTTTTGACCACGTTAATTTGGGGGGTTGGGTCATGGGGTATTTTTATAGAGGAGATTCTTACGGACGCGGCGATACCTAATAAGTCTACTTTTTTTACATTTATTTAGGTTTTAGACTATATTATCCTTTTTGATACCAAAAAGTCTAAGAGTCATTTTTTATTTCTTTATTTTATCCGATTATTTTATGTGGGGGCTCATTTTTTGCGTGATGAGACTACGGTTTTTGGCACTATTTTGGGGGCTATATGACTTTTTGATCGCTTGCTATTAAACTTTTTATTATGTAAGGTGACTTTTTTTTTTTTTTTTCTGGACCGTGTTAATCTGGGGGGTTAGGTCATGGGGTATTTTTATAGAGGAGATTATTACCGACGCGGCAATACCTAATATGTCTACTTTTAATAAATTATTTTAGTTTTTTTGGGTGTCTCAAGTCTGAGAACCAGTTTTTTTTATCCGATGTCAGTGCTAAATTGGGATATAAATTTAGTACTCCATGGAAGTGTGATACTCCCTGAAGCAACCGTCAATGCAGAGGCCCGGATGATCGGGGCACGTGTCGCACTGAGTAGTGGTGTCCTTCCGTATCCCCCTCCTGCGACACACTCTGCACTTTTTTTGGGTTCGTCCCTTCTTTCCAGTATGGGGGACCACACAGGGCTGGTGCAAGGATTTTTGCCACCCTAGGCAAAAGCTAATTTTGCCGCCCCTTGACTCCGCCCATTGACCACACCCCTTGCCCCGCCCCTTTTTCAGCCACCTAGTGCATGCAACATTTAACTATGGTCGTGTACCCTGTGCCAGTCTATGGTCATGTACCCTGTGCCAGTCTGACTATGGTCACGTACCCTGTGCCAGTCTGACTATGGTTATGTATATATAATATCCAGCCATTGTCTGCCACCTTGTACCATCCCAGTGATGCTAATCACTCTGCGCTGTTCAGCAGGTTGGCACACCAAACACGAGCAGTGCCACCTATTCACTGCCAGGCGACATTCAGCCACTGTCTGAAATCCTGTGCCACCAGGGCAACATAAAACAGTATGCTGCTTTGTGCCCTCTGCCAGTCTGGCACTGTCCTGCACCCTGTACCATTCATAGCCCTTTAGACAGTCTGTGCCACCTATTAGGCTTCATGTGCCACTGCTGGGCACCCTGTGCCAGTCAGAATCTATGGCCCCTAGTTAAGCAGCAGATGTGCCCTGACCCCTGTACACAAGTGTTTGCCACCCTGCTGCCAGTCACTGTCCTGCAGCCTCTGACACCCTAGTGCAGGTTGTCAGAGTGCGGTTGCCAGGGGTGCTCACCAGGTTCTGCTCCTCGCTATGCTCCAGGTCCACATTGCCTTGGCTCTTGCCAAGATCATGTGTCTTTGGCGCGTGATCCCGCGAGACCCACCTCTGGAGGTCACTGGTCTCGCGGGATTGCGCACCCGAAGTCAGGGCCGGTGCAAGGATTTTTGTCAACAGAAGCAAATGTACATTTTGCCCCCCCCCATCATTTCACATTTCTGCCCCTCATGATTCATGTCCATTTCTTGCCCCCCCCATCATTTCACAATTCTGCCCCTCATGATTCATGTCCATTTCTTGCCCCCCCATGTGCTAATATCAAAGTGCCATCCTCTCCCCCTGCCCCCTAATGTGCCAGTATCAAGTGCCTCTCTCCTCCCCCCTCCATGTGCCAGTATCATGGCGCAAATAGCCCCCCCCTCCCCCGTGGCAGTAAAGTAACAGTCTGGTATTTAAAAAAAAAAAAAAAAAAACACTTTCAGAAAAGTTTCTCCTGGAATTTGAACTCACAACCTTTCACATCAGAGGCAAGGCATTTACCCTCACAGCTATGAGAGCTGTAAAGACGGTTACTTAAAAAAAAAAAAATATATATAAGACTTCTACTGTAGATAACTTTGATACTTAGTGTACATCCATACACAGGACAGCTGCCCCAGTACACTGTGTATGGATTTAGCAGAGCTGGGTGTGTTAGGGCAGCTAACATGTTTATGGATGTACACTAGGCATCAAAGTTACCTACAGTAGAAGTCTTATATTTTTTTTTTTAAGCAACTGGTAATACAGCTTTCATAGCTGTGAGGGTAAATGCCTTGCCTCATGTAAAGGTCGTGAGTTTGAACTTTTGGAGAATCTTTTCTGAAAGAAAGCCTAAATGAGATTTAAATACACCAGGGTCTCGTAGCTGTGTGTCAGGTGCGTGCTGCTCTCTCTGCCCGAAGTGAACAAACTCATGCTCGCACATCGGAGCGCATCCGGCCGGCAAGTACAGGAACAGAAGGAGATGATGTCAGATGGATGACAAGTAGGGGGCGGGGCGCAGGCGGCAGAGTGCGCTCTACGCGGTTGCCTACTCTGCTTATGGGTGGCGCCGGCCCGGGACCACGCCTGGAAAGTGTTGGCCAGGGACGATCCGGGCGCCTACAGTTCCCGAGGTACTCCGGCCTGCTCTTTCCCGGTCCGAAAAGATCAGGGCCTTGAGGACTGCCTCATAGAACTGGAGGAATGTCCCTTTGCTGCCAGCGCAACAAAAAGAGTTGTACATGGCAGCCTGTACCAAGTAGACCGCAACTTTTTTGTACCATGCCCGGGTTTTGCGCATGGCGTTATATGGCTTGAGGACTTGATCCGAGAGATCAACTCCTCCCATATGCCGATTGTAGTCGACGATACAATCGGGCTTGAGGACCGTTGCCGCGGTACCTCGCACAGGGACAGGGGTGATGCTGTTACCATGAATTGTGGACAGCATAAGGACATCCCTCTTGTCCTTATACCTGACCAGCAACAGTTTTTCAGTGGTAAGGGCACGGGTCTCACCCCTGGGGATAGGTACCTGGAGGGGAAGGGCAGGGAGGCCGCGTTGATTTTTCTGCACGGTCCCACAAGCGGACGTGGATCTGGCGGCAAGGGACTGGAACAAGGGGATACTAGTATAAAAGTTATCCACGTAAAGGTGGTAACCCTTATCTAGCAGTGGGTACATAAGGTCCCACACAAGTTTCCCGGTAACACCCAGAGTGGGGGGGCATTCTGGGGGTTGAATCCGGGAATCTCGCCCCTCGTATGCACAAAACTTGTAAGTGTACCCTGAGGTACTCTGACAAATTTTGTATAGCTTCGTGCCATACCTCGCCCGCTTGGAGGGCACATACTGGCGGAAAATGAGTCTCCCCTTGAACGCAATGAGAGACTCATCAACCACGACCTCCCTTCCAGGTACATAGGCCTCCATGAATTTGGCCCCAAAGTGATCGATGAACAGCCGTATCTTATACAGACGGTCATGGGCAGGATCACCTCGGGGGGGACATGCTGCATTATCTGAATAATGCAGACATTTCCGGATGGCCTCAAACCGGGAGCGTGTCATGGCCGTACTGTAAAGTGGGGTCTGGTATAGGACGTCCCCACTCCAGTAATGCCTGACACTGGGTTTCTTGACCAGGCCCATATGCAGCACGAGGCCCCAAAATGTCCTCATTTCGGCTGCACTGACTGGCGTCCAGCCACCGGGCCTGGCCAAAAAGGAGCCCAGGTGTTGAGCAACGAACTGTTGGGCGTACAGGTTCGTCTGCTCCACCATCAGATTTACCAGTGGGTCACTGAAAAAATGACAAAAAAAAGTCATATTCAGTGTAGCCCACTGTGGAAATCTGGATTCCTGATTGGCCTACAAAATCAGGAATCATGGGCTTGTATCGATCTGGGCTACACCAGACTAGTTCACCGGGTGCTCCGGTTGATTTAACTGGTGGGCCGGGAAACCAGTACGAGCCCCAGAGCTGCTCGTACTAGTGTGGGCCACAGGGTCCCTAACATGGCGGTCCCCTTGCTCAGCCTGGCGGCATCTCCGCCGCCTTGGGGGCTCATCATCATCGCTAGATGATGAGGAGGACGCGGATGACAACAGGAATGTGGGGTCATCCTCATCCTCACTGGGACTCTCGGAGTCGGAGGCAAGCTGGGCGTATGCCTCCTCGGCCGAGAACGTCCGGCGGGCCATAGGGGAGTGTGTGTCTGTGTGTGTATGTGCGTGTGTGTAAAACTTTATTTGGTGTGCGTGTGTGTGGGGGCACGGGTGTTCACGAACTCACCCTAAAACGAACAGAAAAAAATAAAAATAAACTAACTAAAAAAAGGGCAAAAAATGTGGAAGTTGATCAGCTGTGGGGTGTGCGTTGCGCTAACAGTTGCCGGACGCTAAGAGTACCGGCCACAGTCAGCGTACACAAAAAACTGTACGCCCTGTGTCCTTAAGTACCAGGGCACAAGGGCGTACCTGTACGCCCTATGTCCTTAAGGGGTTAAGGAGTTTATACTCTAGAGTTGCATCAGGAGGGCTTCAAATGGGACATGGTGTCAAAAAAAACAGTCCAGCAAAACCTGCCTTCCAAAAACCGTATGGCATTCCTTTTCCTTCTGCGCCATGCCGTGTGCCCGTACAGCGGTTTACAACCACATATGGGGTGTTTCTGTAAACCACAGAATCAGGGATATAAATGTTGAGTTTGGTTTGGCTGTTAACCCTTGCTTTTTAACTGGAAAAAAATTATTACAATGGAAAATCTGCCAAAAAAGTGAAATTCAGAAATTTTATCTCTATTTTCCATTAATTCTTGTGGAACACCTAAAGGGTTAACAAAGTTAGGGGTGTAGTTTATAGAATGGGGTAATTTTTGGGTGGTTTCTTATATGTAAGCCTTGCAAAGTGACTTCAGACCTGAACTGGTCCCTAAAAATTGGGTTTTTGAAAATTTCTGAAAAATTTCAAGATTTGCTTCTAAATTTCTAAGCCTTGTAATATCCCCAAAAAATAAAATATGATTCCCAAAATGATCCAAACATGAAGTACACATATGGGGTATGTAAATTAATAACTTTTTTTGGAGTTATTACTATGTATTGTAGAAGTAGAGAAATTGAAAGTTAGAAATTTGCTAATTTTTCAAAACTTTTGGTAAATTTGGTATGTTTTTATAAATAAAAATGATTTTTTTTTTCTCAATTTTACCAGTGTCATGAAGTACAATATGTGACGAAAAAAAATCTCAGAATGGCCTGGCTAAGTAAAAGCGTTTTAACGTTATCACCACAATAAGTGACACGGGTCAGATTTGCAAAAAATGGCCTGGTCCTTAAGGTGAAATAAGGCTGTGTCCTGAAGGGGTTAAAGAGCTCAGACAGGTGCTACCAAGTTAGATTCATGACTAGAGTAGAGGTGGACTTTTTAAAGGCACAGTAACAGTTCTTTGAGAGTCAGAAATCTTTGTGTTTCTGAGGTGTTTAAATACTTATGTTCAGCGGTGCATGACAAATAAATTCTTTAAAAATCATACAATGTGATTTCCTGATTTTTTTCTTTTTATTCTGTCTCTCAGAATTTCTACTAATGTCCCATGGACTAAATTACACCTCTTAATCCTGCACCTGTTTTTAAGAAAACTTAGCTTATTTATTTATTATATCTAATATATTTCTAAAGAGTGCTTTTAAAATTTCCAGCTAGTCTCAGCCTGCACTTCTAAATGTTATTACAGTTCCTGCTCTAATGTTCTAGCTAGGACTGTGACATTGTTACCATTGCTGGCTGCGTGCTGCCAGTATAGTTTGTAGGCACAATGTATCTTTTACTAGTTATGGAGTCATCATACTATTGCTTTGCTTGAGGCTATGCTGAATTAAAACATATGAGCAACGCTGCCCCGGCGTCTTCAGGGGTTTGGGCAGAGTGTGAGCGTGCTCTCTGTTCGGCTCAATTTATTATCTCTGTTTGCATATCGTCATTAGAGCGCGTTATTGTCTTAGTCAATAGGGGTATACTCATCAGTGAACTTTCAATCCGATTGGTAGCAATTAGGCCTCTTTCACACGGGCGTTGCGGATAAAAAAGGGGGGGTGCGTTGCGGGAACACCCGCGATTTTTCCGCACGAGTGCAAAACATTGTAATGCGTTTTGCACTCGCGTGAGAAAAATTGAGCGTGTTTGGTACCCAAACCAGAACTTCTTCACAGAAGTTCGGGCTTGTGATCAGTGTTCTGTAGATTGTATTATTTTCCCTTAAAACATGGTTATAAGGGAAAATAATAGCATTCTGAATACAGAATGCATAGTAAAACATCGCTGGAGGGGTTAAAAAAATAAAATAAAATTTAACTCACCTTAATCCACTTGTTCGCGATGCCGGCATCTCCTTCTGTCTTCATCTGATCTCTGTGCAGCAACAGGACCTTTGATGACGTCACTCCGGTCATCACATGGTACGTCACATGATCTTTTACCATGGTGATGGATCATGTGATGACCAGAATGACGTCACCAAAGGTCCTGTTGCTGCACAGAGATCATATGAAGCCGGAAGGAGATGCCGGGCTACGCAAACAAGTGGATTAAGGTGAGTTAAATTTTTAAAAAAAATTTTTTAACCCCTCCAGCGATGTTTTACTATGCATTCTGTATTCAGAATGCTATTATTTTCCCTTATAACTATGTTATAAGGGAAAATAATAATGATCGGGTCCCCATCCTGATCGTCTCCTAGCAACCGTGCGTGAAAATCGCACCGCATCCGCACTTGCTTGCGGATGCTTGCGATTTTCACGCAACCCCATTCATTTCTAGGGGGCCTGCGTTACGTGAAAAACGCACAAAGATTAGCATGCTGCAATTTTCACGCAACGCAAAAGTCATGCGTGAAAATCACGGCTCATGTGCACAGCCCCATAGAAATAAATGGGTCGGTATTCAGTGCGGGTGCAATGCGTTCACCTCCCGCATCGCATCCGCGCGGAATATTCGCTCGTGTGAAAGGGGCCTTACAAGCCTTGCCCTCTGCTGTCATCAGCTGTTCAACTTGACTTTTCTGGTTGGTTCCGATCAATACGTGTAATCAGTGAGTGTCGCGCATGCTTCAGAGACTTAGACTCTTCTCTCACCGTCCGTGTCATTGCGCATGTCATGGGAGTTAGAGTTCTTCACTTCCATGTCTTTACCGCGAACCGCACATGAGTTGATACTTAGTTGCTTGTGTTAACATTCGTGCCAAAGCGCATGTCACTGGACTTAGTCTCCTTTTGCTAGCATCTGTGCCAAGGAGCATGTCACTGGACTTAGTCTCGTTTTGCTAACATTCGTGCCAAGGCGCATGTCACTGGACTTAGTCTCGTTTTGCTAACATTCGTGCCAAGGCGCATGTCACTGCACTTACTTCTTTGCGCATCCTATGTATTTCGCGCCTGCGCCACTAGGGTTGAGCAAACCCAAACTGTAAATTTTGGGTTCGCACCGAACTTTAGGATTTTGGGACCCCGGACCTGAACATTTCCGTAAAAGTTCGGGTTCGGTTTCGGTGTTCGCAGCTTTCTTGGCGCTTTTTGAAAGGCTGCACAGCAGCCAATCAACAAGCGTCATACTACTTGCCCCAAGAGGCCATCACAGCTATGCCTACTAATGGCATGGCTGTGAATGGCCAGAGCAGCATGTGACCCAGCCTCTATATAAGTGTCACGACTGTGACTGATCCAGACAGGTCTGGGAGGAGCAAGGTCGCAGCGACTTGCTACTCGCAATAGCTTGTGAGTTTGCTCCGTGGTTCAGGGTATGTCATACGGGTTTTGCCTTGTGAACCTTTTTGTCCTGACTGGGAGTTTGTAGGCATCCTTCTCAGGTGAGTCCTGTCTGCCACTCCCAGCTACTATATTAGTTTCAGTTTCACTTGCAGTCATTGCCAGATATAGTCCTTTCTTCCAGTGCTATTCTGACCTTTGAAGGAGATCGTTTGACGGTATTGCTGTGGAGCTCTTGTCCGGCGTGGATTGTCGTGATTGGGATCGCCTTCTCTGCTCGTGACTGGATAAGTCTATCTCTGCTGTTTGATTGTTTGTTTGTTGCTGTCTTCCCCTGTTGTTCTCCTAGACGCGAGTGATGGTGACTAGTGCTCCCATCGGCCTTTCCCCAGTCTAGTCTTGTTAGGGTGACTGAGGGTTTAGGCATCCTGCTCGCCGCACGGGTTCACACCCCGTCTAGGGTGTCAGGGCAGACAGGTGCCAGCTTAGGGTTAGTCAAGGGTGACCATTCTATTTCCCATCCGTAGATAAGGGTCCCCGTTCCCCTCCGTCTGGTGCGACACGACTGCTGCTGGGATAGCGGTCGTGACAATAAGCTTGAGTCACGAAGCGCTGCACGTCACTCTGCTGTTACAAGTGTAGGGAGAGGATGATGCTGGACTTCTGATTTCAGGGAGAGCATAGGAGAGAATCTAAGTGCGGGTTCACACCTGAGCGTACTCTTTAAAGGCGCTTCTATCAGGCGTTTACATACGCACGAAGGAAACAAGCAATCGCCCATTGTTGCCTGTTCCCGCTAATGTCTTTGTGCGGGAACGCGCGACAATACACCCCAAAGAAGCTCCTGTACTTCTTGGGGTGTAGGGCGTTTTACAGTGCGTTCGTACAAGTTGTAAAACGCTCAGGTGAGAGCCCAGCCTAAGGCCTAGTTCACACGAACATGTGTGACCCGTGGCTGTATTGCGGCCCGCAAATCGCGGGCTGCAATACACGGCCACAGTTCCGTGTGCATTCACTTCAATGGGTCCGCAGATCCGGAATCGCGGAACGGCCCCATGGGACGGGACCCCTCGGAAGCACTACGGAGTGCTTTCGTGGGGTTACGTCCCGTACTTCCATCCCGCAAAAAGATAGAACATGTCCTATCTTTTAGCGGAACGGGCGGATCGCGGACCCATTAAAGTGAATGGGTCCGCGATCCGATGAGGCTGACCTACGGCCGGCGATCGTGCATTGCGGCCCGCAGCACAGGCACGGGTCACACACATTCGTATGAACTCGGCCTAAGCCCTTATGCACATGACCGTTGTGTGCATCCGTGGCCGTTGTTCAGTTTTCCGTGATTTTCTGCGGACCCATTGACTTTCAATGGGTCCTTTGAAAACTCGGAAAATGCACCGTTGTTCATCCGCGGCCGTGATCCGTGTTTCCTGTCCTTCCAAAAAATATGACCTGTCCTATTTTTTTGACGGACAACGGTTCACAGACCCATTCAAGTCAATGGGTCCGTGAAAAAACACGGATGCACACAAGATTGGCATCCGCGTCTGTGATCCGTGGCCGTAGGCTACTTTCACACAGACGGATCACAGATCCGTCTGCATAAAAGCTTTTTCAGAGCTGAGTTTTCACTTCGTGAAAACTCAGATCCGACAGTATATTCTAACACAGAGGCGTTCCCATAGTGATGGGGACGCTTCAAGTTAGAATATACTGAGAACTGTGTACATGACTGCCCCATGCTGCCTGGCAGCACCCGATCTCTTACAGGGGGCTGTGATCCGCACAATTAACCCCTCAGGTGCCGGACCTGAGGGGTTAATTGTGCGTATCATATCCCCCTGTAAGAGATCAGGTGCTGCCAGGCAGGAGGGGGCACACCCCCCTCCCTCCCCAGTTATAAATTCATTGGTGGCCAGTGTGCCCCCCTTCCTCCCTCCCCTGTATTTAACTCACTGGTGGCCAGTGCGGCCCCCCTCCCTCCCCTGTATTACTGTACATTCATTGGTGGCCAGTGGGCCCCCCTCCCTCCCCTGTATTACTGTACATTCATTGGTGGCCAGTGGGGCCCCCCCCTCCCTCCCCTGTATTACTGTACATTCATTTTATGGCCAGTGGGCCCCCCTCCCTCCCCCTCCTAATTAAACCCCCCCCTATCATTGGTGGCAGCGGAGAGTTCCGATCGGAGTCCCAGTTTAATCGCTGGGGCTCCGATCGGTAACCATGGCAACCAGGACGCTACTGCAGTCCTGGTTGCCATGGTTACTTAGCAATTTTTAGAAGCATTATACTTACCTGCGATGTCTGTGACAGGCCGGGCGCTCCTCCTACTAGTAAGTGACAGGTCTGTGCTATAAGCAATGCGCCTCACAGACCTTTCACTTACCAGTAGGAGGAGCACTTGGCTGGTCACAGACAGCGAAGGTAAGTATAATGCTTCTAAAATTGCTAAGTAACCATGGCAACCAGGACTGCAGTAGCGTCCTGGTTGCCATGGTTACCGATCAGAGTCCCAGCTATTAAACTGGGACTCCGATCGTAACTCTCCGCTGCCACCAATGATGGGGGGGAGAATTTTAATTAGGAGGGGGAGGGAGGGGGAGCCCACTGGCCACCAATGAATGTACAGTAATACAGGGGAGGGAGGGGGGGCCCACTGGCCACCAATGAATGTACAGTAATACAGGGGAGAGAGGGGGGCCGCACTGGCCACCAATGAATTTAAAACTGGGGAGGGAGGGGGGTGTGCCCCCTCCTGCCTGGCAGCACCTGATCTCTTACAGGGGGCTATGATACGCACAATTAACCCCTCAGGTACGGCACCTGAGGGGTTAATTGTGCGGATCACAGCCCCCTGTAAGAGATAGGGTGCTGCCAGGCAGCATGGGGCAGTCATGTACACAGTTCGTAGTATATTCTAACTTCAAGCGTCCCCATCACTATGGGAACGCCTCTGTGTTAGAATATACTGTCAGATATGAGTTTTCACGATCTAACTCAAATCCGATGGTATATTCTAGCATAGAGACGTTCCCATGGTGATGGGGACGCTTCAAGTTAAAATATACCATCGGATTAGAGAAAACTCTGATCCGATGGTATAATAGGGACTCCTGACTTTACATTGAAAGTCAATAAGGACGGATCCGTTTGCAATTGCACCATATTGTGTCAACGTCAAACGGATCGGTCCCCATTGACTTGCATTGTAAGTCAAGACGGATCCGTTTGGCTCCACACGGCCAGGCGGACACCAAAACGACTTTTTTTTCATGTCCGTGGATCCTCCAAAAATCAAGGAAGACCCACGAACGAAAAAACGGTCACGGATCACGGAACAACGGAAATACGTTTTGCGGACCGCAAAAAAAAAAAAACGTCCGTGTGCATTAGGCCTAACTCAGCGATCTACAGACAAATAGTTGTGTGGGTGCAGGGCACTATCGTTTTACCCTGCCCTGAGCCCATTGACCAAAAAATACAAACTTTTAGAATTCTATTAGTTAGGTGGGTGGCGGCGCGGGCGGCCATTTTATGCATGCTCAGTGCACCAGCACTGCATCTGAGCTTTTGGGACATTGCAAATCACTATTTTTTGGGGGCAAACTACAACATCTGTATTAGTCAGTGTGCAATTTAAGGTAGAAATACACCCATCATTTTCTGGGGTTTGAAAAACGCACATTTTTTTTTTCAAGAATCAGTATTTTCCAGATCTGCAAGTGTTAAATTAAAGTGTAATATATACAGCTTTCATATGCTGTTAGCAAAAAAAGACTTTTTTGGCAATCTACAACATCTGAATTAGTCAGTGTGCAATTTAAGGTAGAAATACACCCATCATTTTCTGGGGTTTGAAAAACGCACATTTTTTTTTTCAAGAATCAGTATTTTCCAGATCTGCAAGTGTTAAATTAAAGTGTAATATATACAGCTTTCATATGCTGTTAGCAAAAAAAGACTTTTTTGGCAATCTACAACATCTGAATTAGTCAGTGTGCAATTTAAGGTAGAAATACACCCATCATTTTCTGGGGTTTGAAAAACACACTCTTTTGACAAAAAACACTATTTTCAGGCCTTGCAGCATCAGCACGTGTGAAATTACAGGCTTATATACTGCTGTCATATTCTGTTTTTAAACAAACACTCATTTGGGCACAAAAACTTTAGTTGGCAGCCTTTGATGCGGATGTCATTGTGAGATACACCCTTAAGGCCCCTTTCACACGGGCGAGTATTCCGCGCGGATGCGATGTGTGACTTGAACGCATTGCACCCGCACTCAATACCGACCCATTAATTTCTATGGGGCTGTTCACATGAGCGGTGATTTTCACGCATCACTTGTGCGTTGCGTGAAAATCGCAGCAAGCTCTATTTTGTGCGTTTTTCACGCAACGCAGGCCCCATAGAAATGAATGGGGTTGCGTGAAAATCGCAAGAATCCGCAAGCAAGTGCGGATGCGGTGCGATTTTCACGCACGGTTGCTAGGAGACGATCGGGATGGAGACCCGATCATTAATATTTTCCCTTATAACATGGTTATAAGGGAAAATAATAGCATTCTGAATACAGAATGTATAGTACAATAGCGCTGGAGGGGTTAAAAAAAAATTTAAAAAAAATTTAACTCACCTTAATCCACTTAATCGCGCAGCCGGCATCTCTTCTGACTTCTTTCTTTGCTCTGTGCAGTAACAGGACCTGTGGTGACGTCACTCCGGTCATCACATGATCCATCACATGATCTTTTACAATGGTGATGGATCATGTGATGGATCATGTGATGACTGGAGTGACGTCACCACAGGTCCTGTTGCTGCACACAGCAAAGAAAGAAGTCAGAAGAGATGCCGGCTGCGCGATCAAGTGGATTAAGGTTAAATTATTACTATTATTTTTTAACCCCTCCAGCGCTATTTTACTATGCATTCTGTATTCAGAATGCTATTATTTTCCCTTCTAACCATGTTATAAGGGAAAATAATACAATCTACAGAACACCGATCCCAATGTTTTGCACTCGCGCAGAAAAATCGCGCGTGTTCCCGCAACGCACCCGCACCTTTTCCCGCAACGTCCGTCTGAAAGAGGCCTAATACATTTGGGTTACATTCAGAGATTTTAAATACCGCCATTTGGTGCACCAATATTGAATTCAGGCCTACACTGGTTCAGGCCCAGTAAAATACCCCCTATACATACAGGGGTTTGAATCAGGCATTTGAAATACAGCCATTTTGTGCAAAGATATATTTACTTCAGGCCTACACTGGTTCAGGGCGTGAAATGCTGTCATTCCGTCTGGTGGAGACGGATAGTTTTAAAAGCCTTATGGCAGTGGCTGTCCCACAGTACATCGTGCCCAGCCAACACTACTTTTCAAGGCCAGCCATCCCTTCACAACCAAGTAGGGGACAAAATAGGTGTGCACTTCGTAACACCATCTGTGGCAATGTGCACCTGACTACGGATACGTGGACCAGTAAGCACGGTCAGGGCCGTTATATCTCCATAACAGCACACTGGGTAAATGCAGTGGCGGCTGGGCCTGAGACGGATAGCAGTTTGGCGCATGTCCTTCCACCACCGAGGATTGCAGGGCGCTTCAGTTTGCCTCCTGTTGCTTCCTCCTCCTAATCTGCTTCCTCATCCTCTACCGCCTCCTCATTCGGTCAGCGTAACACCTTCACCACCAACTTCAGCACAGCCAGGGGTAAACGACAGCAGGCAGTTTTAAAACTTATCTGTTTGGGGGACAAACCCCACACCGTGCAGGAGCTGTGGACGGGCCTTGAACAACAGACCGATGAATGGTTTGTACCAGTCAGCCTCAAACCCGGCCTGGTGGTGTGCGATAATGGGCGAAATCTCGTAGCAGCTCTGGGACTAGCCGGTTTGACGCACATACCTTGCCTGGCTCATGTGCTGAATTTGGTGGTGCAGAGATTCCTTAAAAATTACCCCAATATGTCAGAACTGCTGCATAAAGTGCGGGCCGTCTGTGCGCGCTTTCGGCGTTCTCACCCTGCTGCTGCTCACCTGTCAGCGCTGCAGCGTAACTTCGGCCTTCCCGCTCAACGCCTCATATGCGACGTGCCCACAAGGTGGAACTCCACCTTGCACATGCTGGCCAGACTGTGCGAGCAGCAGCAGGCGATAGTGAAGTTTCAGCTGCAGCACGCACGGGTGAGTCGCACTGCGGAACAGCACCACTTCACCACCAATGACTGGGCCTCCATGCGAGACCTGTGTTCCTTGTTGCGCTGTTTCGAGTACTCCACCAACATGGCCAGTGCCGATAACGCTGTTCTCAGCGTTACTATCCCACTTCTATGCCTCCTTGAAAAAACGCTACTGGCGATGATGGAAGAGGATGTGGCACAGGAGGAGGAGGAGGAAGATGGATCATTTTGTAGGGTTTCCGGCCAGTCATTCCCAAGTAGCTCCGAAGATGGAGAAGGAGGAACCATGTTCACAGCAGGGTGGCACCCAGACCAGCTCATGGCCATCACTGGTGCATGGATGCGGGGATACAGAGGACACAGAAGATACACCTCCCACAGAGGACAGCTTTTTGTTGCCTCTGGGCAGCCTGGCACACATGAGCGATTACATGCTGCAGTGTCTCCGCAGCGACCGCCGAGTTGCCCACATTCTAAGTTGTGCTGATTACTGGGTGGCCACGCTGCTGGATCCCCGTTACAAGGACAACATACCGTCCTTAATTCCCTCACTGGAGCGTGATCGTAAGAGTACAAGCTTACGCCGGTAGACGCGCTGCTGGTGGCATTCCCACCTGACAGCGGGGGCACAGTGGAAGCACAAGGTGAAGGCAGAGGACGAGGAAGAGGTCGCCAACGCAGCTGGGGCAGCACCTCAAAAGGCAGGGTTAGCAAAGCCGAAATGTGGAAAAGCTTTGTCAGCACGCCACAACAACCAGCACCACCAGCTGATATGGAACGTCTTAGCAGGAGGCAGCATTTCACCAATATGGTGGAGCAGTATGTGTGCGCACGCCTACACATACTGAATGACGGTCTGCCCCCTTCAACTTCTGGGTCTCCAAATTGGGCACATGGCCTGAGCTTGCCCTTTACGCCTTGGAGGTGCTGGCCTGCCCTGCAGCCAGTGTATTATCTGAACGTGTGTTTAGCACGGCAGGGGGCGTAATCACAGACAAGCGCAGCCGCCTGTCCACAGCCAATGTGGACATGCTCACGTTCATTAAAATGAACCAGGCATGGATCCCTCAGGACTTGTCCGTACCTTGTGCAGAATAGACATGTATACCGGCACTAAGCAGCCATTGTTATACTGCAGAGCAATTGCTCATGTTTGTATTTTGGATATTTCACACTCTTTTGGAGTGTACCTTAATTTTACAAAATTAAATTAAAACAAAAAACCTGTGTTGGCTATCTCGTCCTCCTCCACCGCCGCTTCCACCTACTCCGCTACGTCCACAGCCTCCTCAAACTGCTACTCCATATGGAACTCCACCTCATAAATCCATTTTTTTCTTTGTACGTGTTTTATTTTATATCATTTCACTACTCTGTCATTTACATTTTTGGGTGAAATTCACCAATTTTTGGGTGTATAGTACCACTGCTATACCTAGTAGACCGGTAAAAAAATAAAAATAAATTGTCAGTTAAATTTTATGGTGAAATTAACACATTTTTGGGTGTATAGTACCACTGCTACACCTAGTGGAACGGTAAAAAAAATAAAAGAATTGTCAGTTACATTTTCTGGCGAAATAAACAAATTTTTGGGTGATATACCTGATATACCTAGTAGACAGGTAAAAAAAAAAAAAAGTTATATATTCTGGTGAAATTCACCAATTTTTGGGTGTGATGTACCACTCCTATACCTAGTAGACCAAACCCACTAATTCTGACAAACTCCAAGAAGTGATTATGAAAGAATGGGTTGCTATCAGTCAGGAACTGGCCCAGAAGTTGATTGAGAGCATGCCCAGTCGAATTGCAGAGGTCCTGAAAAAGAAGGGCCAACAATGCAAATACTGACTCTTTGCATAAATGTCATGTAATTGTCTATAAAAGCCTTTGAAACGTATGAAGTGCGTGTAATTATATTTCACTACATCACAGAAACAACTGAAATAAAGATCTAAAAGCAGTTTAGCAGCAAACTTTAGAAAACTAATATTTGTGTCATTCTCAAAACTTTTGGCCACAACTGTATATAGGGTGAATGGCTGTGTCTGGCTGAGGCTCCTGCTAACAACCTGCTGTGGGGACAGCATTCTTCAGCAAAACCACTTCAAAATGGTTAAATATGGAGGAACTAAACATGTAGATCCTACCCCCCAAGTTAAAGCATCTCCAGCGGTGTCAGATATGACAAAATATCTTAACCCCTTAAGGACTCAGCCCTATTTCACCTTAAGGACTTGGCCATTTTTTTTTCAAATCTGACCAGTGTCACTATAAGTGCTGATAACTTTGAAACGCTTTGACTTATCCAGGCCGTTCTGAGATTGTTTTTTCGTCACATATTGTACTTCATGACACTACTAAAATTGGGTCAAAAAAGTTAATTTTTTTGCATAAAAAAATACCATATTTACCAAAAATATTGAAAACTTTGCAAATTTCAAAGTGTCAGTTTCTCTACTTCTGTAATACATAGTAATACCCCCAAAAATTGTGATGACTTTACATTCCCCATATGTCTACTTCATGTTTGTAGCATTTTGGGAATGATATTTTATTTTTTGGGGATGTTACAAGGCTTAGAAATCTAGAAGCAAATCTTGAAATTTTTCTGAAATTTACAAAAACCCAATTTTTAGGGACCACTACAGGTCTGAAGTCACTTTGCGAGGCTTACATAATAGAAACTGCCCAAAAATGACCCCATTCTATAAACTACACCCCTCAAGGTATTCAAAACTGATTTTAAAAACTTTGTTAACCCTTTAGGTGTTGCACAAGAGTTATTGGCAAATGGGGATGAAATTTGAGAATTTCTTTTTTTTGCCTAATTTTCCATTTTAACCCATTTTTTCCACTAACAAAGCAAGGGTTAACAGCCAAATAAGACTGTATCTTTATTGCCCTGACTCTGCCGTTTACAGAAACACCCCATATGTGGCCGTAAACTACTGTACGGGCACACAGTAGGGCGTAGAGGGAAAGGTGCGCCGTATGGTTTTTGGAAGCCGGATTTTGCTGGATTGGTTTTTTGACACCATGTCCCATTTGAAGCCCCCCTGATGCACCCCTAGAGTAGAAACTCCATAAAAGTGACCGCATCTAAGAAACTACACCCCTCAATGTATTCAAAACTGATTTTACAAACTTTGTTAACCCTTTAGGAGTTGCACAAGATTTAATGGAAAATAGAGATACAATATCAAAATTTCACTTTTTTGGCAGATTTAGCATTTTAATAATTTTTTTCCAGTTACAAAGCAAGGGTTAACAGCCAAACAAAACTCATTATTTATGGCCCTGATTCTGTAGTTTACCCCATATGTGGTCATAAACCGCTGTACGGGCACACGGCAGGGCGCAGAAGGAAAGGAATGCCATACGGTTTTTGGAAGGCAGATTTTGCTGGACTGTTTTTTTGACACCATGTACCATTTGAAGCCCCCCTGATGCACCCCTAGAGTAGAAACTCCAAAAAAGTGACACCATTTTCAGTTTTTGGGCGATTATCTTGGGTAGGGTATGATTTTTGCGGGATGAGATGACGGTTTGATTGGTACTATTTTGGCGTACATGCGACTTTTTTGATCACTTTTATTACCTTTTTTGGGAAGTAAGGTGGGCAAAATTTCAATTTTCTCATAGTTTTTCTTTTTTTCTTTTTATGGCGTTCACCGTGCGGGGAAAGTAACATGACCGTTTTATAGATCAGGTCGTTACGGACGCGGCGATACCTAATACGTGTAGTGTATTTTTATTCATTTTTTTATTTAGTGCTAAATGTGTTTTTTAATCTTAACTTTTTTCACTTTTTTTTTTACATTTTTTTGACCCAGACCCACTTGGTTCTTGAAGATCCAGTGGGTCTGATGTCTGTATAATACAGTACAGTACAATATATATTGTACTGTACTGTATTTTACTTACACTTTGTCTGAACAGATCTCTGCCTTTAGCACAGATCTGTTCAGCACAATGGACAGCAGGATGCCTGAGACGGCGTCCTGTTGCCATGGGAACCTTCCCCGTCTGCTCAGTACTGGTCAGAACTTCGCAGACGGGGAAGGGTAAGGACGGGGCTGTCGGGGGGCTGTCTGGGGGCTCTCTCCCATCGGGGGGCTGCAAAGGCACAGCAGCCCCCCGATGGGAGAGGGAGGGAGCTCCCTGAGCTGTTAACCTTTTCCATACAGCGGTCCATACGGACCGCTGTATGGAAAGGGTTAAACGGCTGACATCGCATCACCGATGTCAGCCGTTTATACCAGGGTGTCAGCAATGTGCTGGCACCCTGGTATACCCACTAGACGCCAACGATTATTCAAGCGGAGGCGGGCGGGGGATCGCGATCCCGCCTGCAGCACCGCCCGCCTCCCGCACACCTCCCGCACCGCCTGCGACACCCCCCCTGCACCACCCGCCCACATAATATCATTCAGGGGTGCAGGGGGGGTTAATAAAACTTTATTTAGTGCATTTTAAAGTTTGATCCCCGCGGTCAGAGATCGCAGGGATCAGAATCGTCTAAAAGCGCAGCAAACCGCAGGTCTAAATTGACCTGCGGTTTTCTGCGATCGTCGATACGGGGGGTCAAATGACCCCCCCTGCGTTGTTACAGGATGCCGGCTGAATGATTTCAGCCGGCATCCCGTTCCGATTAACCCCCGCGGCGCCGGAATCGCGAATTAAAGCCATGACGTACCGGTACGTCATGGGTCCTTACGGATTCGGGACCCATGCCGTACCGGTACGTCCTAAGTACTTAAGGGGTTAAAAAACAACAAGCAGCCGGTCCCACCAAGGATCCCAAGATGGCCGCGGCTCCCTGCTATACCGCGAGCTCCCGCACTGCAGGCCTCTGTGATTGTGAGGACGAGTCTGAAGAGTCTGGTGAGCCAAAAAACCTCCTGATTAGGGATGAGCGAACCCGAACTGTATAGTTCGAGGAGTCTGGTGAGCCAAAAAACCTCCTGATTAGGGATGAGCGAACCCGAACTGTATAGTTCGGGTTCGTACCGAATTTTGGGGTGTCCGTGACACGGACCCGAACCCGAACATTTTCGTAAAAGTCCGTGTTCGGTGTTCGGCGCTTTCTTGGCGCTTTTTGAAAGGCTGCAAAGCAGCCAATCAACAAGCGTCATACTACTTGCCCCAAGAGGCCATCACAGCCTTGCTTACTATTGGCATGGCTGTGATTGGCCAGTGCAGCATGTGACCCAGCCTCTATATAAGCTTGGGTCACGTAGCGCTGCACGTCACTCTGCTGATTCAAGCATAGGGAGAGGTTGCAGCTGCGACGTTAGGGCGAGATTAGGCAGATTAACTCCTCCAAAAGACTTCATTCTGTGATCGATCTGCAGCTGTGGATCATTGAAGTGCTAATATCGACTTGCTCACTTTTTTGAGGCTGCCCAGAGCGTTTTTAGATCACTTTTTTCTGGGGTGATCGGCGGCCATTTTGTGACTTGTGGTGCGCCAGCACAAGCTATCACCAAGTGTATTTAACCATCAATAGTGTGGTTATTTTGTGCTATATCCTACATCAGCTGCAGGCTGAGCCTGTGTCACCGAAGTGCATTTAACCATCAACAGTCTGGTTATTTTTTGGCCATATACTACATCAGCTGCAGGCTGAGCCTGTGTCACCGAAGTGCATTTAACCATCAACAGTCTGGTTATTTTTTGGCCATATACTACATCTGGTGCAGGCTGAGCCTGTGTCACCCAAGTGCTTTTAACCATCAATAGTGTGGTTATTTTTTGGCCATATACTACATCAGGGGCAAGTTGAGCCTGTCACCCAGCGCCTAAAAAATAGACCTGACATTTCTATTCAACCAAATTTGTACTGTTTTAGCTGGTCAAGTTATATGTAGTGACCGTAAAAGCACACTATTTGTTCTGGGTTGAAAAACTATTCCCAAATTTGCCATTCTCAAAATAACTAGTTTCTGCTATATGAGGCCTACTTGAAATCTATCCCAAAAAGGATATCTTACATTGAAGGTGCTGATAGTGTCATTCAGAAAAACCTAAGACACACGCTACCGTGCAGATAGAAGTCTAATTCTGTGATTAAACCTATACCTGTCACACAGCGCAAAAAAAAAACAGGCCTCACATTTCTATTCAACCAAATCTGTACTGTTTTAGCTGGTCAAGTTATTTGTAGTGACCGTAAAAGCACACTTTTTGTTCTGGGTTGAAAAACTATTCCCAAATTTGCCATTCTCAAAATTGTGGTGAACGGGAACAATGAGGAAAACATCTAATAAGGGACGCGGACGTGGACATGGTCGTGGTGGTGTTAGTGGACCCTCTGGTGCTGGGAGAGGACGTGGCCGTTCTGCCACAGCCACACGTCCTAGTGAACCAACTACCTCAGGTCCCAGTAGCCAGCAGAATTTACAGCGATATTTGGTGGGGCCCAATGCCGTTCTAAGGATGGTAAGGCCTGAGCAGGTACAGGCATTAGTCAATTGGGTGGCCGACAGTGGATCCAGCACGTTTACATTATCTCCCACCCAGTCTTCTGCAGAAAGCGCAAAGATGGCGCATGAAAACCAAGCCCATCGGTCTGTCACATCACCCCCATGCATATCAGGGAAACTGTCTGAGCCTCAAGTTATGCAGCAGTCTCTTATGCTGTTTGAAGACTCTGCTGGCAGGGTTTCCCAAGGGCATCCACCTAGCCCTTCCCCAGGGGTGGAAGAGATAGAATGCACTAACGCACAACCACTTATTTTTCCTGATGATGAGGACATGGGAATACCACCTCAGCATATCTCTGATGATGACGAAACACAGGTGCCAACTGCTGCGTCTTTCTACAGTGTGCAGACTGAACAGGAGGTCAGGGATCAAGACTGGGAAGGAAGACCCCACATGGAATGAAGGTCGTGCCACTGACTTTCACAGTTCGGAGGAAGAGGCAGTGGTGAGACCGAGCCAACAGCGTAGCAAAAGAGGGAGGAGCAGTGGGCAAAATCAGAACACCCGCCGCCAAGAGACTCCGCCTGCTACTGACCGCCGCCATCTGGGACCGAGCACCCCAAAGGCAGCTTCAAGGAGTTCCCTGGCATGGCACTTCTTCAAACAATGTGCTGACGACAAGACCCGAGTGGTTTGCACGCTGTGCCATCAGAGCCTGAAGCGAGGCATTAACGTTCTGAACCTTAGCACAACCTGCATGACCAGGCACCTGCATGTGCAGCATACTCAAGTTAGGGTTAATAGTGTTCCTGGGTGTTGTAGTGCAATTGTGACACTAACCTGAGACAGCTGACTCTCTGCAAGGGCAGGTGATGATAGGAAATGTTCGTGACGCCAGTGCCAATTAAACGGTGGCACGCCGTTTGCTGATAGCAGGAATAACTGAGGAACCACGTGATGTTAAAACAGAACTCAAACTTTAGTAGTCATCATACATGGACATAGATGGAAGCGCAGTTCCTTTGAAGACAGTTGGTTGCAGTACATTTGATGCAGGCAATATATAGCAAGGTGACTTCAGAGTGTTAAACACAGGACTTATAGTACAGGCAGCTTGCACTCTATTCCTGACTGATCCTGGAACATAGAAACTCTTCTCCAAGGCCCGATGCCCTATCTCTGGCGTATATCCTTGGTTTTATAATTATTAAGTTCCTCCTCTGTTGTCTTTAGTACCTCTTGCTTTTCTGAGCTTGCCTCTGTCTCTCCCAGCACTGACTCTGGAAACTTCTGAACTCCCAGGCTGTTTAACTGTGGTTTTCCTGCTTCTGCATATATATACTCAGGAGGGGAACCTTCTCCTTGGATCTGGAACCCGGTTACAGGGACTGCAATACCCTCTCCTGGTCCGCAGGCTTCAGGCCTGGACTTGACTCTGACATGGTCTAGTCTCCAACTTGGTTCTCCCTCTGGTGAGACTAGACTACAGACTGCAGACTGACTGTTACTTCCCTGACTGGGCCTTATATAACCTAGGGCTCCCTCACTCCCTCTAATGACCAAGAGCTGTAATGACACCCCTAGCAGGCCTGCACATGCAAATTTCACAGTAACAGGGGAATACATAGCATTACATTATATTACATTCTATAAAGATGACTTATACCAACTTCCCCATAGATAAGGGGGGACGACAGCACACAAGTGACCCTTCTGTAGTGACGGGCATTACAGCTCCCGTACACTACATACCCCGCTGCTTTAAGCTGAGTACGACCTCGTACTCCATCAGGGCCCGCCCAACTGGAATCTTTACCTGAAACAGAAAAAACACATGCAGGCATACATATATGTAATTCATCTGCATTTACATTCATATCAGGTCCAATTGGCAAAGGTGAAGGGTGGTGACAAGGGGTGTCGTTCTCTTCTCTCAGGATAGTGAGTGGAACAGGGGCGCTGACCTGGCACAGCGTAATATTATTACCAGGATAGTCCATGACAATGAATAAGTCCATAATAGAACAGCAAGAAACAATAAAACAGTATAAAAGTTCTTGGAGGCTCAAAGAACAAATATGAGTCCGTACCCAGGTTACTTTCTTATAAATCACAGAGGCTCTCGTACGGTGGAGTCCATCTCTGGGCACATTCCTTTTAAAAGAGTAAAAATCTCAGAGGCTCAGGTGCTTTTGAGTCTATCTCCGGGCACGGTTCCTTAGTATAAAGTTGCACAGTAAAAATGGCATAATATAAAACAAGTGCTGTAGTACCCCTGATCAACCTGAAAAGGGGGTGAAGGGTAAAAGGTGCAAAAACGGAACAGGCACAACTTGGTGTGGGATAGCAAAAGCAGGCAGGAGGTCCTGGAAACAAACTTGGCTTTGTTGACTTTCTTATTTCAGTGGCTGACACCTACCACTGAGCCGTGGATGAACTGGCAGCAGCAACAAAGGACCAGAAAACATAGGACTCCTGTCCTGGAGGGGTTAACAACATCATTCTTTGGTGAAATAAATCCAAGGCCTAGCAGGCTGATTCACAGGGGTATGTCATAATTACCCGGCTCTGCTGGCAAGTAAGACCTGTAGTAGTCCTCTACAGGAGGGTGTGCCCACATCACAGTGTCAGGGGGCAGCTGCAAGGTAAAGGGGCCCCTAATAGGTATTGGCCCCATGGGCCTAGGGGTAAACCCTCGGGTGGACCGTACCGGTCCCGGCATAATGATTGTGGGTGGTGCTGCATTGGGTACCGCCGCCGCAAGCGGTCCGGTGGGCTCTGTGCAGCAAGTCACAGGAATCGTGGGTCTTCTGTGGGACCTTGACGGAGCAACATTAGCAGAAGGGGGTTTACGGGTGGTGACAGGCACCCTTACCTCATCCTCCTTAGGCGGTGTCTGGATCCTGGCGGTGGCAATCTTGCGCAGCTCCCGCAACTTTTCCTCCAGACGGACGATCTGTTCACCGATGCTTTCCGTGTCGGAATCGCTGTCCTCTGCTGGCGCCGCCGGCGCAGGTACAGTCAACGATGCGTCGGACGCGGCCTCTGCAGATTCCGGTGGCGCATCGGGTCTCCTACCCTTCCGGATATTCTCCAAGGTAATCCGAAGTCCTTTTAAGTTCTCCATGTCCTGTATTGTCTTCTCCCGACGAGGCAGCTCGGGGGAAGGATAGGGGCTCACCCATTTTTCCAACACGGTTGGCTGCCAGAAGACATTAGGCCCAATGAAGGAGCCCCGCTCTTGGAAGGCGTGATGGGCCAGCTCTGGAGAGCGTTCTGGTTCCCGCTCGCAGCCAGAGTAGTCTTCTTCTGCCTCCCAGTCCTCAGGATCTCGCTTGGGACGGGTCACGGCAGTTGCATAAGGGCCTCTCAGGCTCTCGGCAGGGGTGAACTCCACTTCCTCTCCTTCGCGGAGGCTGTGCTGATAGGAAGGGAGGTAGTCTCTCTTGACAGATCTTCTGTTAACATATAAGTCTCTGCCAGTTAGGTAATCTTGGATGAACCCGTAGCCACGGGTTTTGTCAAAGGACACCACCACTCCCTTTCTCCTTTCCAGGCGGGGTTGGGTGTTGGTGTGTCGTTCATGGATAGTCTTGGTCAGTTCCTCATAATATATTTTAGTCTTTGTATTCCGCTTTTTGGCGACTTCCCGGTTCTCCGCCATAAGTGCTGACCACTTGAAAGAGGGCTGGAAGAAGTCTCTCCAAAAGCCATAATGATGCTCTGGTTCCTTCCCCAGTGGCGGGCAGGCGGGTCTCTCCGGTCCCGGAGAGCAGGCCGGTGGAGCGTCTTCTGGCTCTACACCGGTGTCAGTCATGTTCGGTAACTCAGGCGCGGACGTTGCAGCAGCGCAGTCCTCACTCTCCAACATGCCCGATCCTTCCCTGGAGAGCGACAGGGCGGCGCCAATAAGTTCAGCCAGATCCTCCCATTGCACTGGGAGGCCGCCCCCCAGGTATTCCAGTATGTGGAAGGCGGAGTCCATGCTGACAGACATGCAAATGTCCAGACAGGCTGTGGCGCCTGACCTTGAACTCTTTCCCGCTTTTTCATCAAAAAGGCGCCAACTTTTCCCGCCTTTTCGGTATGAAGATGACGCAGCAGCAAATTCAGCAAGCTCAGCGGCCATCTTTAGTAGAAACGCTGTCTATTCACTGACAGCAAGCAGGATGATGAAAAGTCCACAAAACCACACTCCGATGTGGCGATTTCTTTCCTCTTGATAGCGCAACACTGCACAGCGCTTTTCTGAGGTTTTAGGGACACTTTTAGTATGTTTTTCGGTCCACAAAGTCCACTTTAATAAAACAGGCAATTTGTCACTTTGGTCACAGGGCAACTGTATAAGGCACAAAGTTCACGCTTCTTGCACTAGAAAGCGTGCGTATCCTGTTCGTGACGCCAAAAGAGAGGTGCAGCATACTCAAGTTAGGGTTAATAGTGTTCCTGGGTGTTGTAGTGCAATTGTGACACTAACCTGAGACAGCTGACTCTCTGCAAGGGCAGGTGATGATAGGAAATGTTCGTGACGCCAGTGCCAATTAAACGGTGGCACGCCGTTTGCTGATAGCAGGAATAACTGAGGAACCACGTGATGTTAAAACAGAACTCAAACTTTAGTAGTCATCATACATGGACATAGATGGAAGACAGTTGGTTGCAGTACATTTGATGCAGGCAATATATAGCAAGGTGACTTCAGAGTGTTAAACACAGGAGTTATAGTACAGGCAGCTTGCACTCTATTCCTGACTGATCCTGGAACATAGAAACTCTTCTCCAAGGCCCGATGCCCTATCTCTGGCATATATCCTTGGTTTTATAATTATCAAGTACCTCCTCTGTTGTCTTTAGTACCTCTTGCTTTTCTGAGCTTGCCTCTGTCTCTCCCAGCACTGACTCTGGAAACTTCTGAACTCCCAGGCTGTTTAACTGTGGTTTTCCTGCTTCTGCATATATATACTCAGGAGGGGAACCTTCTCCTTGGATCTGGAACCCGGTTACAGGGACTGCAATACCCTCTCCTGGTCCGCAGGCTACAGGCCTGGACTTGACTCTGATATGGTCTAGTCTCCAACTTGGTTCTCCCTCTGGTGAGACTAGACTACAGACTGCAGACTGACTGTTACTTCCCTGACTGGGCCTTATATAACCTAGGGCTCCCTCACTCCCTCTAATGACCAAGAGCTGTAATGACACCCCTAGCAGGCCTGCACATGCAAATTTCACGGTAACAGGGGAATACATAGCATTACATTATATTACATTTTATAAAGATGACTTATACCAACTTCCCCATAGATAAGGGGGGACGACAGCACACAAGTGACCCTTCTGTAGTGACGGGCATTACAGCTCCCGTACACTACACATGCAAAGCATGAATTGCAGTGGAGTAAACACCTTAAAAACAAGGAAGTCACTCAGGCTCCCCCTGCTACCTCTTCTGCTGAGGCCGCCTCGGCCTCTTCTGCTGCTGCCGCCGCCTCGGCCTCTTCTGCTGCTGTTGCTGCCGCCGCCTCGGCCTCTTCCTCCGCCTCTGGAGGAACGTTGGCACCTGCCGCCTAGCAAACATGGGATGTACCACCAACACCACCACCTGCGTCACCAAGCATCTCAACCATGTCACACGGCAGCGTTCAGCCGCCACTACTTCTCCAAGAGAGCCGTGCCTTCCCTGCACAAACAAGTGTCCGATAAAATCAAGTGTGCACTGCGCAACGCCATCTGTGGCAAGGTCCACCTAACCACAGATACGTGAACCAGTAAGCACGGCCAGGGACGCTATATCTCCCTAACTGCACACTGGGTAAATGTAGTGGCGGCTGGGCCCCAGCCGGAGAGCTGTTTGGCGCACGTCCTTCCGCCGCCAAGGATCGCAGGGCAACATTCTTTGCCTCCTGTCTCCTCCTCCTCCTACTCAGCTTCCGTCTCCTCTTCTTCCACCTGCTCATCCAGTCAGCCACACACCTTCACCACCAACTTCAGCACAGCCCGGGGTAAACGTCAGCAGGCCGTTCTGAAACTCATATGTTTGGGGGACAGGCCCCACACCGCACAGGAGTTGTGGCGGGGTATAGAACAACAGACCGACGAGTGGTTGCTCCCGGTGAGCCTCAAGCCCGGCCTGGTGGTGTGCGATAATGGGCGAAATCTCGTTGCAGCTCTGGGACTAGCCGGTTTGACACACATCCCTTGCCTGGCGCATGTGCTGAATTTGGTGGTGCAGAAGTTCATTCGCAACTACCCCGACATGTCAGAGCTGCTGCATAAAGTGCAGGCCGTCTGTTCGCGCTTCCGGCGTTCACACCCTGCCGCTGCTCGCCTGTCTGCGCTACAGCGTAACTTCGGCCTTCCCTCTCACCGCCTCATATGCGACGTACCCACCAGGTGGAACTCCACCTTGCATATGCCGGACAGACTGTGCGAGCAGCAGCAGGCCATAGTGGAGTTTCAGCTGCAGCACGCACGGGTCAGTCGCACTGCGGATCAGACCCACTTCACCACCATAGACTGGGCCTCCATGCGAGACCTGTGTGCCCTGTTGCGTTGTTTCGAGTACTCCACCAACACGGCCAGTGGCGATGACGCCGTTATCAGTGTTACAATACCACTTCTATGTCTCCTTGAGAAAACACTTAGGGCGATGATGGAAGAGGAGGTGGCCCAGGAGGAAGAGGAGGAAGAGGGGTCATATTTAGCACTTTCAGGCCAGTCTCTTCGAAGTGACTCAGAGGGAGGTTTTTTGCAACACCAGAGGCCAGGTACAAATGTGGCCAGACAGGGCCCACTACTGGAGGATGAGGATGAGGAGGAGGTGGAGGAGGATGAGGATGAAGCATGTTCACAGCGGGGTGGCACCCAAAGCAGCTCGGGCCCATCACTGGTGCGTGGCTGGGGGGAAACACAGGACGATGACGATATGCCTCCCACAGAGGACAGCTTGTCCTTACCTCTGGGCATCCTGGCACACATGAGCGACTACATGCTGCAGTGCCTGCGCAACGACAGCAGAGTTGCCCACATTTTAACGTATGCGGACTACTGGGTTGCCAGCCTGCTGGATCCCCGGTACAAAGACAATGTGCCCACCTTACTTCCTACACTGGAGTGTAATAGGAAGATGCGCGAGTACAAGCGCACGTTGGTAGACGCGCTACTGAGAGCATTCCCAAATGTCACAGGGGAACCAGTGGAAGCCCAAGGCGAAGGCAGAGGAGGAGCAAGAGGTCGCCAACGCAGCTGTGTCACGGCCAGCTCCTCTGAGGGCAGGGTTAGCATGGCAGAAATGTGGAAAAGTTTTGTCAACACGCCACAGCTAACTGCACCACCACCTGATACGGAACGTGTTAGCAGGAGGCAACATTTCACTAACATGGTGAAACAGTACCTGTGCACACCCCTCCACGTACTGACTGATGGTTCGGCCCCATTCAACTTCTGGGTCTCCAAATTGTCCACGTGGCCAGAGCTAGCCTTTTATGCCTTGGAGGTGCTGGCCTGCCCGGCGGCCAGCGTTTTGTCTGAACGTGTATTCAGCACGGCAGGGCGTCATTACAGACAAACGCAGCCGCCAGTCTACAGCCAATGTGGAGAAGCTGACGTTCATAAAAATGAACCAGGCATGGATCCCACAGGACCTGTACATCCGTTGTGCAGATTAGATATTAACTACCTCCCCTTAACAATATATTATTGTACTCCAGGGCACTTCCTCATTCAATACTATTTTTATTTTTATTTTACCATTATATTGCAGGGCAAACCAAAGTTGAATGAACCTCTCCTCTGTCTGGGTGCCGGGGCCTAAATGTGTGACAGTGGCCTGTTCCAGTGGTGGGTGACGTGAAGCCTGATTCTATGCTTTGACATGAAGACTTATTCTGTGCTGACATGAAGCCAGATTCTCTGTTACGCGACCTCTCTCCTCTGCCTGGGTGCCTGGGCCTAAATATGTGACAGTGGCCTGTTCCAGTGGTGGGTGACGTGAAGCCCGATTCTCTGCTATGACATGAAGACAGATTCTGTGCTGACATAAGGCCAGATTCTCTGTTACGCGACCTCGCTCCTCTGCCTGGGTGCCTGGGCCTAAATATGTAACAGTGGCCTGTTCCAGTGGTGGGTGACGGGAAGCCTGATTCTCTGCTATGACATGAAGACAGATTCTGTGCTGACATAAGGCCAGATTCTCTGTTACGGGACCTCTCTCCTCTGCCTGGGTGCCTGGGCCTAAATATGTGACAGTGGCCTGTTCCAGTGGTTGGTGAAGTGAAGCCTGATTCTCTGCTATGACATGAAGACAGATTCTGTGCTGACATAAGGCCAGATTCTCTGTTACGCGACCTCTCTCCTCTGCCTGGGTGCCTGGGCCTAAATATGTGACAGTGGCCTGTTCCAGTGGTGGGTGACGTGAAGCCTGATTCTCTGCTATGACATGAAGACAGATTCTGTGCTGACATAAGGTCAGATTCTCTGTTACGGGACCTCTCTCCTCTGTCTGGGTGCCGGGGCCTAAATATGTGACAGTGGCCTGTTCCAGTGGTGGGTGACGTGAAGCCTGATTCTCTGCTATGACATGAAGACAGATTCTGTGCTGACATAAGGCCAGATTCTCTGTTACGGGACCTCTCTCCTCTGCCTGGGTGCCTGGGCCTAAATATGTGACAGTGGCCTGTTCCAGTGGTGGGTGACGTGAAGCCTGATTCTCTGCTATGACATGAAGACAGATTCTGTGCTGACATAAGGCCAGATTCTCTGTTACGGGACCTCTCTCCTCTGCCTGGGTGCCTGGGCCTAAATGTGTGACAGTGGCCTGTTCCAGTGGTGGGTGACGTGATGCCTGATTCTCTGCTATGACATGAAGGCTGATTCTGCGCTGACATAAGGCCAGATTCTCTGTTACGGGACCTCTCTCCTCTGCCTGGGTGCCGGGGCCTAAATGTGTGACAGTGGCCTGTTCCAGTGGTGGGTGACGTGAAGCCTGATTCTCTGCTATGACATGAAGACAGATTCTGTGCTGACATAATTCCAGATTCTCTGTTACGGGACCTCTCCCCTCTGCCTGGGTGCCTGGGCATAAATGTGTGACAGTGGCCTGTTCCAGTGGTGGGTGACGTGAAGCCTGATTCTCTGCTATGACATGAAGACAGATTCTGTGCTGACATAAGGCCAGATTCTCTGTTACGGGACCTCTCTCCTCTGCCTGGGTGCCTGGGCCTAAATATGTGACAGTGGCCTGTTCCAGTGGTGGGTGACGTGAAGCCTGATTCTCTGCTATGACATGAAGACTTATTCTGCGCTGACATAAGGCCAGATTCTCTGTTACGGGACCTCTCTCCTCTGCCTGGGTGCCTGGGCCTAAATGTGTGACAGTGGCCTGTTCCAGTGGTGGGTGACGTGAAGCCTGATTCTCTGCTATGACATGAAGACAGATTCTGTGCTGACATAAGGCCAGATTCTCTGTTACGGGACCTCTCTCCTCTGCCTGGGTGCCTGGGCCTAAATGTGTGACAGTGGCCTGTTCCAGTGGTGGGTGACGTGAAGCCTGATTCTCTGCTATGACATGAAGACAGATTCTGTGCTGACATAATTCCAGATTCTCTGTTACGGGACCTCTCCCCTCTGCCTGGGTGCCTGGGCATAAATGTGTGACAGTGGCCTGTTTCAGTGGTGGGTGACGTGAAGCCTGATTCTCTGCTATGACATGAAGACAGATTCTGTGCTGACATAAGGCCAGATTCTCTGTTACGGGACCTCTCTCCTCTGCCTGTGTGCCGGGGCCTAAATATGTGACAGTGGCTTGTTCCAGTGGTGGGTGACGTAAAGCCGGATTCTCTGCTATGACATGAAGACTGATTCTGTGCTGACATAAGGCCAGATTCTCTGTTACGGGACCTCTCTCCTCTGTCTTGGTGCGGGGGCCTAAATATGTGACAGTGGCCTGTTCCAGTGGTGGGTGATGTAAAGCCTGATTCTCTGCTATGACATGAAGACTGATTCTGTGTTGACATAAGGCCAGATTCTCTGTTACGGGACCTCTCTCCTCTGTCTGGGTGCCGGGGCCTAAATATGTGACAGTGGCCTGTTCCAGTGGTGGGTGACGTGAAGCCTGATTTTCTGCTATGACATGAAGACAGATTCTGTGCTGACATAAGGCCTGATTCTCTGTGACGGGACCTCTCTCCTCTGCCTGGGTGCCTGGGCCTAAATGTGTGACAGTGGCCTGTTCCAGTGGTGGGTGACGTGAAGCCTGATTCTCTGCTATGACATGAAGACTGATTCTGCGCTGACATGAAGCCAGATTCTCTGCTATGGCATGAAGAGACTGATTCTCTGCTGACATGAAGCCAGATTCTTTGCTATGGCATGAAGAGACTGATTCTCTGCTGACGTGAAGCCAGATTCTCTGCTATGGGACCTCTGTCCAATTGATATTGGTTCATTTTAATTTTTTTAATTTTTATTTTAATTCATTTCCCTATCCACATTTGTTTGCAGCGGATTTACCTACATGTTGCTGCCTTTTGCAGCCCTCTAGCTCTTTCCTGGGCTGTTTTACAGCCTTTTTAGTGCCCAAAAGTTCGGGTCCCCATTGACTTCAATGGGGTTCGGGACGAAGTTCGGGTCGGGTTCGGATCCCGAACCCGAACATTTCCGGGAAGTTCGGCCGAACTTCTCGAACCCAAACATCCAGGTGTTTGCTCAACTCTACTCCTGATTTCTCGCAGCTTTATTAGACAAGCCCTGGAAGAGGCTCTGAACCCTATATACTCCAAGCTACAGGAGGTGGCCCAAGACGTCAAGCATATAGGCCACAGGGTGGACTCATTAGAAACCGCACAAGCCGCTTCTCTAAAACATAGCGAGGCGGTCTCACAATCACTCTCGCTCTGTCAAGTGCACATTAATCAACTATACACCTCCCTGGAGGACCAGCAGAACCCGGGGCAGACGGAATAACCTCCGGTTTAGAGGGGTCCCCGAATCTGTCGCGGCCGCTGACATCCCCGCTGCGATTATGAAAATAGTTGCCTCCTTACTTAGGGACTTTTACGCTTCCATGCTGATCATTGAAAGGGCTCACCGGGCTTTATGTCCTCGTCCTAAAGAAAACGACCCACTGAGGGATATTATCAGCTGCTTCCTGAACTTTCAGGACAAAGAAGCAATACTTAAGGCGGCCAGAACAGCTCCATCTATTCACCTGGACGAGGTCCCCATCCAGATTTATCAGGATTTATCACCTTCTACTCTCCAGAAAAGAAGAGTCTTGAGACCTCTCACATCCCTCCTCAAAGAGAGACAGATTCCATACAGATGGACCTTTCCCTTCGGTTTATCGTTTTTAGCTTCAGGCAAGAGGATTCTCATCTCTTCTTTCCTAGACCTCCCTGAAGCATATAATGCGCTGGATATAGCGCCTTTGGACATACAAGATTGGGACAAAGTGCAGGACATCACCTCACTACCTTCCCTCCCAGCCCTTCAACCATGGGAGCTTTCCACCACTCCCAAGAAGCAGAAGTCCAAGAAGACCAAAGATTCCACTACTCCCAAGAAGTCCCACGTTTCACAGGAAGGACCCTGAATTATCGCTATCCAATTAGTATATGGCTCTTTCTTGATTTTCCACCATTGTTTCTTGCCTAACTTGCTTATACCTCATCTCTCCTTGTGTCAGTTTCAAGGATGAGATTCCAGCGAATATAATATATGTTATATATTATTTTTTGTCTTTCCTTTTCTGTCCTTGCTTTACCTAACCACTCCTCTCTCTCATAGTGTCCCCTTTCCTCTTCAGTACTTAATCTCCTTCTGTCCTCCCCCCCACTTCCATTAGTATTTTTGTGCTCATTATTTCTTCCTCCCCACTCAACTGCAGGTTTCATGGGAAATACCCATTTTCCCCCTCTCACTTTACTATTTACTATCATTTATACAAATTTTATATTATGTCATTGATCTTCTCAAAATGTCTATCAGTTTTACTGGTTATTCTCTTAATGTTAAGATTGGGCTTTCTGTATATGCCACATTGCCTTTATTCAGCTTCAACTTTCGATACCAATCATTTAAGTTATGGCTGATTTGAACTGGGTCTCCTTTAATGTAAAGGGTCTCAGGTCCCCCTCTAAACGTTGCCAAATATTCTCCCTTCTCTGGAAGGAAAAGTGCAATGTTGTCTTTCTACAAGAAACTAATTTCAAGAATAATAACTACCTAATAACTAACTACTAAATACTCCAAATTCCCAATTTGGTACCATTGTGGAGCAGACGGAGCCGCCTCGAGAGGGGTCAGTATTGGGTTTCGCAGAGGCAATCCATTCACCTTTCTGAATCATATCCAAGACCCAGAAGGTCGTTATATCATCCTGAAAGGCCGTGTAGGCCAGGTTCTTTATACATTTGTAAATGCTTATGCACCCAATACTAACCAAGCTCGTTGGATTGCTGATCTCCTATCCCTAGTGGAGATTCATAGAGAGGGTATCCTTATCCTAGCAGGAGATCTAAACCTAACCCTCAACCCCTTGGTTGATACTTCCTCAAGGAAATCTGCTTTGTCTTCTAGGGCAATCCGTGCTACTCTGGCTAGGTTGTATAATTTAGGTCTAACGGATGTATGGAGATGTTTGAACCCTTCTACTATTGACTATTCTTTTTATTCCCCAGGACTGTATATATATAATGGAGCTTATTATCTCTCACCAACAAGTCACCATCGTTGAGACCTAGTTGTTCGTACTACTACTCTAGTTGGAGCTCATGTCAGGGGACTTAGTCTTCATCACTATAGGATTATAGTGATCTATATTTGGATGTATACTTTAGGGGCTTTGTGTTTCTCACTGATAGAGTAGGACTAAAGATCGCGAATGTATTATTCAATTGTCCTATATCATTATGTCCTTTAGTTGAATTAATTAACCTATTAGTTACTTTTATGCCACCATGTTTATATTGTTTTTGCCGAACACATTCTCTGTTTACGCTTGATTTTTATATCATTATAATAGATTCTTTCTTTACAGTTTATTAAATCATTTTTATTTTCATTTTCTCTCTTAGAAGGGGGTCCGGCTTCAGGAAGGACTAATAGGTGAAACCTTTATTTAGGTCTCTTGGGGATAGACTGTTTAAACGGTAGATCCATTTTGTCTCCTCTTGCTGGAGCCTTCTTTCAATTCTCCTTTACGTGGACCTGATTTTATTTTAGTCACTCCCCAGAATTTAAAGTTGGTATTATTTATTTTATGTTTTTCTCTCATGTGTCTGGCTAGGTTTGTATCTTCTCCTGTATTGATACTGCTCAAGTGTCTCGAGATCCGTCTTCTTAGTTCTTGAGTAGTTTTCCCTACGTACAGTCTGGGACAGTCACATTTGATAATGTACACTACTCCTTTTGTTTTGCAATTTATGTAATCTCTTATTTCGTAGTTTCTCCCATCGACTGGATTTTCAAACGTTTTTGTAATAATCATTTGATCACAGAATGTGCAGTCTCCACATGGATATGGTCCTTTATGGTTTAACCAGGTTGTGTTATAAGTTTTTTTATGGGGTTGATAGTGACTATGCACTAGCATCTCTCTCATATTTTTTCCCCTTCTATAGGTTATCATAGGGTATCGGGGTATCAATTGCTGTATATCACTGTCTGCTTGTAAAATATGCCAGTGGCGTCTCAAAACTATGTCATGCTCAGTATCATATGTTTCTATGCGGCGTATAGTTTTATCTCCTCGTTTTTGGATCTTACCCGCCAGTAATTCTAGTCTTCCCATCTTTTTGGCTTTTTTATATGCTTGATGTAAGCACTTTTTTGTGTATCCCCTGTTTTGGAAGCATGAGTACAGTTTACTACACTCTCTTTCAAATGCTTCCTCAGTAGAGCAGTTCCGCCTGGCTCTAAGATACTGCCCCACTGGAATTCCTTTTTTAAGGGGTTCAGGATGGAAGCTTTGCCAATGCAAAAAATTATTAGTGGATGTTGGTTTCCGGTATATCTCTGTTTGGATGCTGCCGTCAGGTTGCAATAGAATCTTGAGATCCAGGAAGTTGAGTGCATTTTTGTGTATTTCTGCTGTAAAGGTCATTCCAATTTGATTGTCATTAAGATGGCAAACAAATTTGTGAAAAAGTGCTTCTGTGTCTTCCCAAAAAATCAATATATCATTGATATATCGACCCCAAAATAAAATGTGTTGAGTGTATTTACTATAGGTGTCCGTGAAAAGTATACGGTCTTCCCACCACCCTAAAAAAAATTAGCAAATATTGGTGCACAAATCGTGCCCATAGCGGTACCGGTTGTCTGTAAATAATATTTTCCATTGAAAATAAAAATCGCAAAAGTGTTAAAACAAAACAATTGTGCTCGTGATATTGTACCCCTTTCGTGTTGAGATAATGTTCAACTGCCTGTATACCCAGGGTGTGCTGAATGCTAGTATATAAAGCTTCGACATCTAAACTTGCTATAAATGTTTGCGGATTTACCTGCATCTCCTGCAACCTGACGACAGCATCCCTTGTATCTTTAAGATATGAGGGTAATGATTTAACAAATGGGGAGATTACTTGCTCTACATATTCACTAATGTCCTCATACAAACTCTGGTTACCTGAAACAATGGGTCTACCTGGAATAGGTTCTCTTTGTTTATGTATTTTGGGTATGGCATAAAATGTAGCTATGGTAGGACGTGGTCTGAAAAGTATGCTAAATTCTTCCTTGGTAATCAAATTCGTATCTTTAGCACTTTTTAGTAGCTTTTTTAAGTCTAGTACATATTTTTCAGTTGGATCAGCACTCAGCTCTTTGTATATGCTTTTTTTCTTTCAGCAGTGTCATTACTATTTTTTCATAGTAGTCTTTTTCCAATAACACTATGTTTCCCCCTTTGTCCGAGGGCTTTATAATAAGGTTCTCGTTTTCTGCTAAATCTTTCATTGCTGCTTGTTCTTCTATAGTTAGGTTGCAGAATATGTTTGGATGTTTGCATACTTCCCAAATGGTGGAGTGAATTTGGGAGTCAGTGTACTGAAGGGGGGGCTTGGGGTGACTTTTTCTCCTTCACTCTCCTTTATCAGGAGTTCAAGTGTCTCAATGGCTGCTCTCTCACGTTTTTGTACTGTTTCTGTTTCATACTCTTTGGTTTTAAATTCTTTGTGTAAGGCTAGCATTCTAGCGAACAAATTTATGTCCTTTACCCATAGATAACAGTTGAAATGCGGGCCGGTGTTAATGATAGACCTTTGTGTATCAGACTTATATGTTCAGGTCTTAGTTCTATATTAGTTGTATTAATAATCTGCATTGCTCCCTCAGTGTTTCCATGGCATAATTCTTTTGTTCTTTGCTTCACATCTTTTGGTTGTAGCCCCATTTGTCCCTGTCTCTCAACTGTACTCCCATTCCTAAAAAAACTCACTGGTGTCATAGCTAGGGGTGGTTGAATTGTGTTTTGTTACTAGTGATGCAGATGATTGTGTAAATTGTGAATATTGTGCTACCATGCTTGATGATGGTTCTTAATTCCTTATGCATTTTGAATTTTCACTGGTATTAAGGTTCAAATTTGAAGGGGATTTTTTGGAGGATTTTTTCTTGGTGGATAGGGTAGTCTATTTTTAACTTTCCTCTTTGTACTTGCCTTAGATTGTGTGTAGGGATGAGCGAACCCGAACTGTATAGTTCGGGTTCGTACCGAATTTTGAGGTGTTAGTGACACGGACCCGAACCCGAACATTTATGTAAAAGTTCGGGTTCGGGTTCGGTGTTCGGCACTTTCTTGGCGCTTTTTAAAAGGCTGCAAAGCAGTCAATCAACAAGCATCATACTACTTGCCCCAAGAGGCCATCACAGCCATGCCTACTATTGGCATGGCTGTGATTGGCCAGTGCAGCATGTGACCCAGCCTCTATTTAAGATGGAGTCACGTAGCGCCGCAAGTCACTCTGCTCTGATAAGTGTAGGGAGAGGATGCAGCTGCTGTTAGGGCGAGATTAGGCAGGGATTAACTCAGCAAAAACACTTAATGAAGTGATCGATCTACAGCTGTGAATCATTCAACTTCTGCTAGTTAATTGCTCACTGTTTTTAGGCTGCCCAGAGCGTTTTTCTGTCACTTTTTTCTGGGGTGATCGGTGGCCATTTTGTGTCTTGTGGTGCGCCAGCACAAGCTGCCACCAAGTCCATTTAACCATTAATAGTAGGGTTTGTTTTTTTTGCTATATCCTACATCAGGGGCTTGGCTGTGCTTATTGTCACCCCTAGAAACTCAGGATAGAATTTTCTATATTTTATTCAGGGGTGAAATTCACTTGCAAAAATAGCAATCCCCTAAATCTGGTGTTCCAGCTGTGGCTAGCCAAGTGTAATACTGTCTGCTGTCTGGCAAAGGATATATTTTTTTCTGGGGTGAAATTCAATTGCCAAAATAGCAATACCCTAAATCTGGTGTTCCAGCTGTGGCTGGACAAGTTTTTTTAGTGTCCGTCACTGCATAGTTTTTGTTCTGGGTTGAAATTCAATTCCCAAAATAGCAATACCCTAAATCAGTGGTTTCTGCTGTTGCAGGCCAAGTATAAATCTGTCCGTAAAAGGGTATATTACACAAACTGTTAAATTACAATTGCTGAAAACATAAGCCTTTAAATTTACACGCACTACTGTGCATCTCACATAGTGTATTTCTGTCCGTAAAAGGGTATATTACATTCAAGGTGCAAATTCAAGTGCTGATAGGGTCATCCTCAATAACTTCACACGCTACCGTGCATCTCCAAGTGTAATTCTGTCCGTAAAAGGATACCTTTTATCCAGGGCCTAAATACTAGGCCTACAATTTATATTCCCCTAAATCTGTGGTTACTGCTGTGCCTGTATTAGTGCAATACGGTACTTAAATAGATAGCCAGATAAAGTTAGGTGCCTGTAAAAAAAAGGCCTGAATTTGAATTCAATACATTGGGCCAAATAATTTTTTTCTTATTGTGGTGAACGGTAACAATGAGGAAAACATCTAGTAAGAGACGCGGACATGGTCGTGGTGGTGTTAGTGGACCCTCTGGTGCTGGGAGAACACGTGGCCGTTCTGCTACAGCCACACGTCCTAGTGAACCAACAACCCCAGGTCCCAGTAGCCGCCAGAATTTACAGCGTTATTTGGTGGGGCCCAATGCCGTTCTAAGGATGGTAAGGCCTGAGCAGGTACAGGCATTAGTCAATTGGGTGGCCGACAGTGGATCCAGCACGTTCACATTATCTCCCACCCAGTCTTCTGCAGAAAGCGCACAGATGGCGCCTGAAAAACAAGCCCATCAGTCTGTCACATTAACCCCATGCATATCAGGGAAACTGTCTGAGCCTCAAGTTATGCAGAAGTCTCTTATGCTGTTTGAAGACTCTGTTGGCAGGGTTTCCCAATGGCATCCACTTAGCCATTCCCCAGCGGTAGAAGACATAGAATGCATTGACGCACAACCACTTATGTTTCCTGGTGATGAGGACTTGGGAATACCACCTCAGCGCGTCTATGATGATGACGAAACACATGTGCCAACTGCTGCGTCTTTCTGCAGTGTGCAGACTGAACAGGAGGTCAGGGAGGAAGACTGGGTGGAAGACGATGCAGGGGACGATGAGGTCCTAGACCCCACATGGAATGAAGGTCGTGCCACTGACTTTCAGAGTTCAGAGGAAGAGGCAGTGGTGAGACCGAGCCAACAGCGTAGCAAAAGAGGGAGCAGTGGGCAAAAGCAGAACAGCCGCCGCCAAGAAAGTTCGCCTGCTACTGGCCACCGCCACCTGGGAACGAACACCCCAAAGGCAGCTTCAAGGAGTTCCCTGGCGTGGCAGTTCTTCAAACAATGTGCTGACGACAAGACCCGAGTGATTTGCACGCTGTACCATGAGAGCCTGAAACGAGGCATTAATGTTCTGAACCTTAGCACAACCTGCATGACCAGGCATCTGCATGCAAAGCATGAACTGCAGTGGAGTAAACACCTTAAAAACAAGGAACTCACTCAGGCTCCCCCTGCTACCTCTTCTGCTGCCTCTGGAGGAACGTTGGCACTTGCCGCCCAGCAAACAGAGGATGTATCACCAACACCACCACCTCCGTCACCAAGCATCTCCACCATGTCACACGGCAGCGTTCAGCTCTCCATCTCACAAACATTTGAGAGAAAGTGAAAATTCCCACCTAGCCACCCTCGATCCCTGGCCCTGAATAACAGCATTTCTAAACTACTGGCCTATGAAATGCTGTAATTCAGGCTGGTGGACACAGACAGCTTGAAACAGCTCATGTCGCTTGCTGTCCCACAGTATGTTGTTCCCAGCCGCCACTACTTCTCCAAGAGAGCAGTGCCTTACCTGCACAACCAAGTATCGGATAAAATCAAGTGTGCACTGCGCAATGCCATCTGTGGCAAGGTCCACCTAACCACAGATACGTGGACCAGTAAGCACGGCCAGGGACGCTATATCTCCCTAACTGCACACTGGGTAAATGTAGTGGCGGCTGGGCCCCAGCCGGAGAGCTGTTTGGCGCATGTCCTTCCGCCGCCAAGGATCGCAGGGCAACATTCTTTGCCTCCTGTAGCCTCCTCCTCCTACTCGGCTTCCTCCTCCTCTTCTTCCACCTGCTCATCCAGTCAGCCCCACACCTTCACCACCAACTTCAGCACAGACCGCGGTAAACATCAGCAGGCCATTCTGAAACTCATATGTTTGGGGGACAGGCCCCACACCGCGCAGGAGTTGTGGCGGGGTAATGAACAACAGACCGACGAGTGGTTGCTGCCGGTGAGCCTTAAGCCCGGCCTGGTGGTGTGCGATAATGGGCGAAATCTCGTCGCAGCTCTGGGACTAGCCGGTTTGACGCACATCCCTTGCCTGGCGCATGTGCTGAATTTGGTGGTGCAGAAGTTCATTCACAACTACCCCGACATGTCAGAGCTGCTGCATAAAGTGCGGGCCGTCTGTGCGCGCTTCCGGCGTTCACATCCTGCTGCTGCTCGCCTGTCTGCGCTACAGCGTAACTTCGGCCTTCCCGCTCACCGCCTCATATGCGACGTGCCCACCAGGTGGAACTCCACCTTGCACATGCTGGACAGACCATAGGGGAGTTTCAGCTGCAGCACGCACGGGTGAGTCGCACTGCGGAACAGCACCACTTTACCACCAAGGACTGGGCCTCCATGCGAGACCTGTGTGCCCTGTTGCGCTGTTTCGAGTACTCCACCAACATGGCCAGTGGCGATGACGCCATTATCAGCGTTACAATAACACATCTATGTCTCCTTGAGAAAACTCTTAGGGCGATGATGGAAGAAGAGGTGGCCCAGGAGGAGGAGGAGGAGGAAGAGGGGTCATTTTTAGCACTTTCAGGCCAGTCTCTAGAAGTGACTCAGAGGGAGGTTTTTTGCAACAGCAGAGGCCAGGTACAAATGTGGCCAGACAGGGCCCACTACTGGAGGACGAGGAGGACAAGGATGAGGAGGAGGTGGAGGAGGATGAGGATGAAGTATGTTCACAGTGGGGTGGCACCCAACGCAGCTCGGGCCCATCACTGGTGCGTGGCTGGGGGGAAACGGAGGACGATGACGATACGCCTCCCACAGAGGACAGCTTGTCCTTACCTCTGGGCAGCCTGGCACACATGAGCGACTACATGCTGCAGTGCCTGCGCAATGACAGCAGAGTTGCCCACATATTAACGTGTGCGGACTACTGGGTTGCCACCCTGCTGGATCCCCGGTACAAAGACAATGTGCCCACCTTACTTCCTGCACTGGAGCGTGATAGGAAGATGCGCGAGTACAAGCGCATGTTGGTAGAGGCGCTACTGAGAGCATTTCCAAATGTCACAGGGGAACAAGTGGAAGCCCAAGACGAAGGCAGAGGAGGAGCAAGAGGTCGCCAACGCAGCTGTGTCACGGCCAGCTCCTCTGAAGGCAGGGTTAGCATGGCAGAGATGTGGAAAAGTTTTGTCACCACACCACAACTAACTGCACCACCACCTGATACGGAACGTGTTAGCAGGAGGCAGCATTTCTCTAACATGGTTGAACAGTACGTGTGCACACCCCTCCACGTACTGACTGATGGTTTGGCCCCATTCAACTTCTGGGTCTCCAAATTGTCCACGTGGCCAGAGCTAGCCTTTTATGCCTTGGAGGTGCTGGCCTGCCCGGCGGCCATCGTTTTGTCTGAACGTGTATTCAACACTGCAGGGGGCGTCATTACAGACAAACGCAGCCGTCTGTCTACAGCCAATGTGGACAAGCTGGCGTTCATAAAAAATGAACCAGGCATGGATTCCACAGGACCTGTCCATCCCTTGTGCAGATTAGACATTTAAAACTACCTCCCATTAACAATATATTCTTGCATTCCAGGGCACTTCTTCATTCAATCCTCTTTTTTTAATTTTACCATTATATTGCGGGGCAACCCAAAGTTGAATCAACCTCTCCTCCGTCTGGGTGCCAGGGGCCTAAATATCGTAAACTGGCCTGTTCCAATGGTGGGTGATATGAAGCCTGATTCTCTGCTATGGGACCTCTCTCCTCTGTCTGGGTGCCGGGGCCTAAATATCTGACAGTGGCCTGTTCCAGTAGTGGGTGACATGAAGCCTGATTCTCTGCTATGACATGAAGCCTGATTCTCTGCTTGGGACCTCTCTCCTCTGTCTGGGTGCCGGGGCCTAAATATCTGACAGTGGCCTGTTCCAGTGGTGGGTGACATGAAGCCTGATTCTCTGCTATGACATGATGCCTGATTCTCTGCTTGGGACCTCTCTCCTCTGTTTGGGTGCCGGAGCCTAAATATCTGACAGTGGCCTGTTCCAGTGGTGGGTGACATGAAGCTTGATTCTCTGCTATGGGACCTCTCTCCTCTGTCTTGGTGCCGGGGCCAAAATATCTGACAGTGGCCTGTTCCAGTGGTGGGTGACATGAAGCCTGATTCTCTGCTATGACATGAAGCCTGATTCTCTGCTTGGGACCTCTCTCCTCTGTCTGGGTGCTGGGGCCTAAATATCTGACAGTGGCCTGTTCCAGTGGTGGGTGATATGAAGCCTGATTCTCTGCTATGGGACCTCTCTCCTCTGTCTGGGTGCCGGGGCCTAAATATCTGAGAGTGGCCTGTTCCAGTGGTGGGTGACATGAAGCCTGATTCTCTGCTATGGGACCTCTCTCCTCTGTCTGGGTGCCGGGGCCTAAATATCTGACAGTGGCCTGTTCCAGTGGTGGATGACATGAAGCTTGATACTCTGCTATGACATGAAGCCTGATTCTCTGCTTGGGACCTCTCTCCTCTGTCTGGGTGCCGGGGCCTAAATATCTGACAGTGGCCTGCTCCAGTGGTGGGTAACATGAAGCTTGATTCTCTGCTATGGGACCTCTCTCCTCTGTCTGGGTGCCGGGGCGTAAATATCTGACAGTGGCCTGTTCCAGTGGTGGGTGACATGAAGCCTGATTCTCTGCTATGACATGAAGCCTGATTCTCTGCTTGGGACCTCTCTCCTCTGTCTGGGTGCCGGGGCCTAAATATCTGACAGTGGCCTGTACCAGTGGTGGGTGACATGAAGCCTGATTCTCTTCTATGGGACCTCTCTCCTCTGTCTGGGTGCCGTTGCCTAAATATCTGACAGTGGCCTTTACCAGTGGTGGGTGACATGAAGCCTGATTCTCTTCTATGGGACCTCTCTCATCTGTCTGGGTGCCGGGGCCTAAATATCTGACAGTGGCCTGTTCCAATGGTGGGTGACATGGAGACTGATTCTCTTCTATGGGACCTCTCTCCTCTGTCTGGGTGCCGTTGCCTAAATATCTGACAGTGGCCTTTACCAGTGGTGGGTGACATGAAGCCTGATTCTCTGCTATGGGACCTCTCTCCTCTGTCTGGGTGCCGGGGCCTAAATATCTGACAGTGGCCTGTTCCAGTGGTGGATGACATGAAGCTTGATTCTCTGCTATGACATGAAGCCTGATTCTCTGCTTGGGACCTCTCTCCTCTGTCTGGGTGCCGGGGCCTAAATATCTGACAGTGGCCTGTTCCAGTGGTGGGTGACATGAAGCTTGATTCTCTGCAATGGGACCTCTCTCCTCTGTCTGGGTGCCGGGGCGTAAATATCTGACAGTGGCCTGTTCCAGTGGTGGGTGACATGAAGCCTGATTCTCTGCTATGACATGAAGCCTGATTCTCTGCTTGGGACCTCTCTCCTCTGTCTGGGTGCCGGGGCCTAAATATCTGACAGTGGCCTGTACCAGTGGTGGGTGACACGAAGCCTGATTCTCTTCTATGGGACCTCTCTCCTCTGTCTGGGTGCCGTTGCCTAAATATCTGACAGTGGCCTTTACCAGTGGTGGGTGACATGAAGCCTGATTCTCTTCTATGGGACCTCTCTCATCTGTCTGGGTGCCGGGGCCTAAATATCTGACAGTGGCCTGTTCCAATGGTGGGTGACATGGAGACTGATTCTCTGCTATGACATTAAGCCTGATTCTCTGCTTTGGGACCTCTCTCCTCTGTCTGGGTGCCGGGGCCTAAATATCTGACAGTGGCCTGTTCCAGTGGTGGGTGACATGAAGCCTGATTCTCTGCTATGACATGAAGCCTGATTCTCTGCTATGGGACCTCTCTCCTCTGTCTCGGTGCCGCTGCCTAAATATCTGACAGTGGCCTGTTCCAGTGGTGGGTGACATGAAGCCTGATTCTCTGCTATGGGACCTCTCTCCAATTGATATTGGATAATTTTTATTTTATTTTATTTTAATTAATTTCCCTGTCCACATTTGTTTGCAGGGGATTTACCTACATTTTGCTGCCTTTTGCAGCCCTTTAGCCCTTTCCTGGGCTATTTTACAGCCTTTTTAGTGCCGAAAAGTTTGGGTCCCCATTGACTTCAATGGGGTTCAGGGCGAAGTTCGGGTCGAGTTCGGAACCCGAACATTTTCGGGAAGTTCAGCCGAACTTCTCGAACCCGAACATCCAGTTGTTCGCTCAACTCTAATTGTGTGTAGTTAGTTTACGCTTCTGATATCTCAGATTCTGAGATATCTTTATTTACCCTCCAATTGCCCCTTGTATTGTATGGAAAACGTCCACCCTGTTTCTTCGGGTATATATTGCCTGTGTCAAAGTCTTTTTTGTCTCTATTGTATTTCCTATGTTTTCGTTCCTTGACTTCCCCCTGAAGGCTCTCTATGTTTTTTTGTAATCTAGATTCGTAGTCTACAAAGTCTACTTTTGTTCTAAATGTCTGGATATCCTGGATCTCTTTTTCAAGTTGTGTGGTAATTTTTGCTAATAATTTTTGTTCATAATCTAGTAGGTATGCCTGCATGCGTAGAGAGTTATCAGTTAAGAGTGTTTCCCACCTCTTTATATAGTCACTGTCTTCTTGATGAGAATTAGGTGAAATGTTAAATTCTCATTCCTCTGTACACTATTTTTTGTTTGATATATGTGTCTAAACTGGCTATTTCCCAGACTGCACGGATGTATCGTTTGTACGTTTTATTAATTCCTTTGAACACTTGAGCAATATCTAAGGAGTCTTTAAGTAGACTCTCGGTAGAAAAGACTCTTCCGGCTTCAGCCAGAAGCATTTGTGTTGTAGTTTGATTGGAGAGAAAGCCTGCCATCACCTATAGTTGCTATAACCTTATATTGTTATTCACAATGGTCCTTCCTGTAGCTGTTCACCCCAAGTAAAGAGAGATAAGGGGAGATTGGTGGGGAGAGTAATCCCCAATTTTACTAATAACTGCTTCGTTTTTTCTTAAGGTGTCAGGATGCAGTGTTTTACTCAATAAATCAAACCTACTAATGTCCCATGGACTAAATTACACCTCTTAATCCTGCACCTGTTTATTAATACAACTTAGCTTTTATTTATTTATTCTATCTAATATATTTCTAAAGAGTGCTTTCAAAATTGCCAGCTAGTCTCAGTCTGCACTTCTAAATGTTGTTACAGTTCCTGCTCTAATGTTCTAGCTTAGACTGTGACATTGTTACCATTGCTGGCTGCACGCTGCCAGTATAGTTTGTAGGTACAATGTATCTTTTACTAGTTATGGAGTCATCATGCTATTGCTTTGCTTGAGGCTATGCTAAATTAAAACATATGAGCAACGCTGCCCCCCGACATGTTTCGCCGAGTACCGGCGTCTTCAGGGGTTTGGGCAGAGTGTGAGCGTGCTCTCTGTTCGGCTCAATTTATTATCTCTGTTTGCATATCGTCATTAGAGCGTGTTATTGTCTCAGCCAATAGGGGTATACTCATCAGTGAACTTTCAATCCGATTGGTATAATCCTATAGTGATGAAGACTAAGTCCCCTGACATGCGCTCCAACTAGAGTAGTAGTACGAACAACTAGGTCTCAACGATGGTGACTTGTTGGTGAGAGATATTAAGCTCCATTGTATATATATATATATATATATATATATATGTACAGGGTGGGCCATTTATATGGATACACCTTAATAAAATGGGAATGGTTGGTGATATTAACTTCCTGTTTGTGGCACATTAGTATATGTGAGGGGGGAAACTTTTCAAGATGGGTGGTGACCATGGCGGCCATTTTGAAGTCGGCCATCAATCTTATTGGGAATTTCACAAGAAAAACAATGGTGTGCTTGGTTTTAACGTAACTTTATTCTTTCATGAGTTATTTACAAGTTTCTGACCACTTATAAAATGTGTTCAATGTGCTGCCCATTGTGTTGGATTGTCAATGCAACCCTCTTCTCCCACTCTTCACACACTGATAGCAACACCGCAGGAGAAATGCTAGCACAGGCTTCCAGTATCCGTAGTTTCAGGTGCTGCACATCTCGTATCTTCACAGCATAGACAATTGCCTTCAGATTACCCCAAAGATAAAAGTCTAAGGGGATCAGATCGGGAGACCTTGGGGGCCATTCAACTGGCCCACGACGACCAATCCTTTTTCCAGGAAACTGTTCATCTAGGAATGCTCGGACCTGACACCCATAATGTGGTGGTGCACCATCTTGCTGGAAAAACTCAGGGAACGTGCCATCTTCAGTGCATAAAGAGGGAAACATATCATCATGCAGCAATTTCGCATATCCAGTGGCCTTGAGGTTTACATTGATGAAGAATGTCCCCACTATCTTTGTACCCCATATACCACACCATACCATCAATTTTTTTGTTCCAACAGTCTTGGAGGGATCTATCCAATGTGGGTTAGTGTCAGACCAATAGCGGTGGTTTTGTTTGTTAACTTCACCATTCACATAAAAGTTTGCCTCATCACTGAACAAAATCTTCTGCGTAAACTGAGGGTCCTGTTCCAATTATTGTTTTGCCCATTCTGCATATTCAGTGCGCCGATCTGGGTCATCCTCGTTGAGATGCTGCAGTAGCTGGAGTTTGTAAGGGTGCCATTTGTGAGTAGCTAATATCCGCCGAAGGGATGTTCGACTAATGTCACTCTCCAGTGACATGCGGCGAGTGCTACGCTGTGGGCTCTTGCTGAATGAAGCTAGGACAGCCACTGATGTTTCTTCATTAGAGACAGATTTCATGCGTCCACATTTTGGCAAATCCAACACTGAACCAGTTTCACGAAACTTAGCAAGCAGTTTGCTAACTGTAGCATGGGAGATGGTTGGTCTCGTAGGGTGTCTTGCATTGAAATCTGCTGCAATGACCCGGTTACTGCGTTCACCAGACATCAACACAATTTCTATCCGCTCCTCACGTGTTAACCGTGGCGACATGTCAATGGCTGTAAACAAAGAGAAACTTGTAAATAACTCATGAAAGAATAAAGGTTACGTTAAAACCAAGCACACCATTGTTTTTCGTGTGAAATTCCCAATAAGTTTGATGTGTCACATGACCCTCTTCCTATTGACAAAACTAAAGTTAGATTCAAAATGATCGACTTCAAAATGGCCACCATGGTCACCACCCATCTTGAAAAGTTTCCCCCTCACATATACTAATGTGCCACAAACAGGAAGTTAATATCACCAGCCATTCCCATTTTATTAAGCTGTATCCATATAAATGGCCCACCCTGTATAGTGGTGCTAATGTTAGTGCCGGTAACTAAGCTGCGGGGTAGGCATGGACATAATAGTCTGTGCAAGAGATGTAAGTCCAGAGACATGCACATTGGCATGAAGAATGAGTAATTCCACTAAGAGGTGGCGCGGGCGCGGAATACATAGGATGCGCAAACAAGTAAGTGCAACTAAATAGTAAAAGGAGACTAAGTCCAGTGACATGCGCCTTGGCACGAATGTTAGCAAAACGAGACTAAGTCCAGTGACATGCGCCTTGGCACAGATGCTAGCAAAAGGAGACTAAGTCCAGTGACATGCGCTTTGGCACGAATGTTAGCACAAGCAACTAAGTATCAACGCATGCGCGGTTCGCGGTAAAGACATGGAAGTGAAGAACTCTAACTCCCATGACATGCGCAATGACACGGACGGTGAGAGAAGAGTCTAAGTCTCTGAAGCATGCGCGGCGCTCACTGAATATATGTATTGATCGGAACCAACCAGAAGAGACAGGTTGAACAGCTGATGACAGCAGAGGGCAAGGCTAGTAATTGCTACCAATCGGATTGAAAGTTCACTGATGAGTATACCCCTATTGGCTAAGACAATAACGCGCTCTAATGACGATATGCAAACAGAGATGATAAATTGAGCCGAACAGAGAGCACGCTCACACTCTGCCCAAACCCCTGAAGACGTTAGGTGGCAGCGTTGCTCATATGTTTTAATTCAGCATAGCCTCAAGCAAAGCATATAGCAATAGCATGATGACTCCATAACTAGTAAAAGATACATTGTACCTACAAACTATACTGGCAGCGCGCAGCCAGCAATGGTAACAATATCACAGTCCTAGCTAGAACATTAGAGCAGGAACTGTAACAACATTTAGAAGTGCAGGCTGAGACTAGCTGGCAATTTTGAAAGCTCTCTTTAGAAATATATTAGATAGAATAAATAAATAAAAGCTAAGTTGTATTAATAAACAGGTGCAGGATTAAGAGGTGTAATTTAGTCCATAGGACATTAGTAGGTTTGATTTATTGAGTAAAACACCGCATCCTGACACCTTAAGGGAAAACTAAGTAGTTATCTCAGAATTTCTGACCCCTCCATGATTTCTAAGTGGGAGAACTTGCAAAATCGCAGGGTGTTCAAATACTTCTGTTCCTCACTGTATATATTTCATACTTACTCTTCTGTACAATTCCGACACTCCCGCAAAGGTGAACAGAACGAGTCACAACTTGAACTTGTTCTATTCCATATTGAGTTTGATGTCAAATTTAGCACTTTTTAATTTCATGTTTTTTATTTTTATTTCTTTATGGGTGATATATGGTATTTGTTTTTATCTTCTATGTATGTTGCAGGGTTACAAGACTGAAGATATATATTTTACATTTGATTTTGGAAACCAAACCTTGTTCGATGAACTTTTTTTTATTGGTTTTCCTCACACCCTGAAGACGAGAATTTTATTGTTCGTTGGTTTGTTACCTATTTATATATTGACCATTTTAGGGAACAGTTTTCTGATTTGCACAGTTATCTTCAGTCCTCAGTTGCACACACCCATGTATTATTTTCTCTGCAATTTATCTTTTATTGACATGTTTTACTCATCAAATTATGATCTAAAAATGCTGTTTGATGTATTTTCTGTAGAAAGAAGAATTTCGGTGACCGGCTGCCTGACACAAATGTACTTTGGTTTGATTCTAGGGGGTACTGAGTTTGTGTTATTGGCTGTCATGGCGTATGACAGGTATATCGCCATTTGCTTTCCCTTACATTACACCATCGTCATGAGCTGGAGGACATGTAAATACATCACAGTCATTATGTGGTCAGGGAATATAATTTTATCTGTAACACCGACCATAGGAAAACCTTTTCTATTCTGTAGAGGAAACCAGGTCAATCATTTTGTTTGTGAGAGTGTAGTCCTTCTAGAGTTGATCTGTGGAGACATTGTCTTCTATAAATTAACTATATTTATTGGGAGCTTGTTTAGTCTATTCTTACCATTTGTTTTCATTGTTTTCTCTTACATCTGTATCATTATATCGATATTAAATCTCAGCTCAGTAGATAGCAGATCAAAGACATTTTCCACATGTGCTTCACACTTGATTGTGGTTTTTATTATCTACGGGACATGTATGACCGCCTACATGGGGCAAAAAAAAGGTGATTCATCCAGCGTAAAATATGTTTCTATAATATATGACATCATTGCTCCTTTATTAAATCCTTTCATTTACAGCTTGAGGAATAAAGAAGTTAAAAAAGCATTTTGGAAAATGTTGACCAGATATTCAGTTCCACATTCATTATAATTTCTGTGCCAGGAACCACTTTTTTTTTTTTAAACAGGTCTGTGACAGTGCCACACCATGAATGGCCATCATGGAAGTAAGAAGCTCAAACTTGAAGACTGACTAAACAAAGTCATGTTTGCAGGTGATTTTCAGGAGAGAGATTTTGTCTTTTGGCGCAGTGTTCTCCTGTCATATGAAACAAAAATGGAACTTCTGGTAACAATGAGGAGTAGTGATGGATGAACATCGGCCAGGACGATTCACAAATGCGCGTTCGCGATCAGAAGTTTGCAAACCATGCATTTGTGGCGGGCCCAATTCACTGTAATGGCAGGCGAACCTGAAAAACCTTCAGGTCATATTTGCAGACAGCAAACACTTACTAGAAGTTGCCAAATAGTCCCACAACATGGACAGTGACATACCAGAGGGGGATCATTGGCAAAAATTTCCCCCAAAAATTTGTATTTTAATCAGGGGCCCTTTTTATGCATCTTAAAGGGAAACTCTCAAAAATCTGCCCTGTTGGAGCCTAGAAAATGTATATTTCCTATCGGTTTGATGTATACAAATGTGCAGCACTCCATATGTTTGTATCCTACAGAGTCCTTAAAAAAAATGCATACGTTAACGTATTTTTTTTTTTTTACCATGGAACGGACGCCACTGTACGGCATCAGTCTGCATTAAATGGATGGCAAAAATAGAATGTGAACCCAGCCCTAGTGTCAGAATAAGCACCAGTACACAGCGGAGCAGTGTGGCGGAGAGGGGAGGCCGCCATGTACTGACAGAGCGCTACCTGGTCCTGGTGGTCTGGGATGAGGACTGTGTTTCCCAAGGATCATTATCTACTTGGAAATACGAGGCACAGTATAATACACTAGAATCTATATAATATAAAGATATTAGCCATACCCCCGAATAATAATACAATTAGGTGGTCATTTATAATATAGAAATACATCTATGTTAGGCGTATTTCTGGCGCAAAGGTCCTTAGCACCGCAATCTGCATATTTTTCTCGCTCATGCCAGGTCTAAAAAAGGATGGTGTGGGCAGGGAAATGGATACAGTTATGGCCATCCAGTTATTGGATACCACCGCCATACAGTGACCGGATAACACCTGTGTACAGTGACCGGATAAAAGGGTATAAGAGGGCACAGGGAATGACTAGGGGCACTGCACAGAGTGTGGTAAGAGGGAACTATGCAGGGCATAAGGGGCCACAGTACGGGGTGAGGGGCACAGTACATGGTGGGGGGCACAGTCACATGGCCCTGTGACATTAGAAGGTCCTTATGGTGAATGCGGTTCATATGCCACCATAATGAGAGGCAGAGGAGTGAGACAAGGGTATGATTATGTAGCAAGCACTAAAAAATGTAACTGTCTGCCAGTACAGGCCCCAAAAATTATCCAATAGGCATTCACCTAACAGCAAAGAACTTTGGATTCTGTTGCCGGAGGTGCATTAGGCGGTCATAGGACAAATATGTAACTATCGGCCAGTATAGGCCCCAAAAATTTGGCAATAGGCATTCACCTGACAGCAAAGAACTTTGGATTCTGTGGCTGGAAGTACATTAGGCAGTCACAGGATAAATATTTAACTGTTGGGCAGTACAGGCCCCAAAAATTAGCCAATAGGCATTCAACTGACAGTAAAAAACTTTGGATTCTGTGGCTGGATGAACATTAGGCTGTCACAGGATAAATATGTAACTGTCAGCCAGTACAGGCCACAAAACTTAGGCATTCTCCTGACATAAAAGGCCTTTTATGCCGCTGTATATACATAAGGCAAGGATAATTCTTTGTTCTGGGTTGTGGCGGATATGTGTGGGCTGGCATGAGGAAATTCAATTACACATGGTCATCACAGGTGTTGCACACCCAGTAGTCAAGGGGTTCCTCGCTTCTCAAAGCGTAAACATCGGCCAGTAACCCGATGTAGTCGGACACCTATCAGTCTAGACTTTCCCTGAGGCTGCATCCGGAGGGCGGCTGTCAATTGCTTGGCTGCAAGAATTATCTCATATACGAAGTGACCAACACATCTTCAAACCGCCCTCTTTTTGGAGGCACGGTGAGATTGGTACCTGCACCTGCTTTGCTGTGGGTGGAAATTCCTCTGCCACTGCCCGCAACAGCAGAATGCAGCATCTCTGGCAGCAATGCTAATGCTGCATTCTTACAGCCCTCTGTGATGCTGGTAACATGTCCGCCATTTTGTGTTTGTATCGGGGGTCTAAGTACTGTGACACCTAGTACAGGTCCTTGACCTTTTTGCTTTCTATACAGGGGTCCCTCTTCAAACACTGGAGCATAAAAGCCCCCAAATTGGAAGTGGCAGAGCACCCTGGCTCCTACTCATCGCCCAGGAGAATGTCGTCCTCTCTCCTCCCCCCAGCCACGGACAACACCAGAGATCCCCGAAAAGTTTAAAGCCTGCTCTTCTTGCTCTTCCTCCTCCCCCCAGCCACCATCCTCCTCTGACTCCTCTTCAGACTCCTGCTGGACCCCGGGGTATTTGGCAACAAATTGCTGCACGAATAAGTTCAGGATGTGTGCCATGCACGGCACGTGTGTCATTTTGTCCTGTTTCAGCACGCTCAGCAGATTGGCACCGTTGTCGCACACCACTTTACTAACTGTCAAATTGAGAGGGTTTAGTCACTGATCGGCCTGTGACCGCAGAGTTGAAAGCGGTGCAGGACCGTGTGGCTCTTGGCTTTCAGGCACAATAGCCGCAGCACAGCATGGCAATGTGGGAGACGACCACCGGCTCCCTGCACTTAATACGGACGGAGTCAGGGTCACCTAGGATCAAGCCAGAAAGGAAACACAAATAAAGGAAAAAGACTTATCTGAGTAATCAGCAGTAGCAGCCTCCAGCAGTGAACAACTCATCCAGGAAGTAGTAAAAACCGCAAAGTGAGGCAGAATGGGAGCGAATAAAAAGGGAGACAATTAGTGTAAATAGGTGACAGCTGGGAGAAGGAAAGGAAATGACAAAGTGAAACCAAAACAAAGAACGTCATGCAAGAGGTAGAGAAGAACGTCTAACAGACCTTCTCACAGAACTGGCGGTGACAGTACCCCTCCCTCTCTGGGTGGACTCCGGACACTCAGAGCCCACCTTCTCAGGATGAGACCTATGGAAAGCCCTGATGAGACGAGTGGCCTTAATGTCCGCCACTGGGACCCACATCCTCTCCTCAGGACCATAACCCTCCCAATGAACGAGGTACTGGAGAGAACCGCGGATAATGCGAGAATCCACAATCCTAGAGACCTGAAATTCAAGATTACCATCAACAACAATCGGAGAAGGAGGCGGCAAAGAGGAGGGTACAGTGGGTTGGACATAAGGTTTTAATAGGGACCTGTGAAAAACATTATGGATCTTCCAAGTATGAGGAAGATCAAGACGGAAGGCAACGGGATTGATGACGGACAAGATCTTGTAAGGCCCAATAAACTTAGGACCCAACTTACAGGAGGGAACCTTCAGTTTGATATTCTTTGTAGACAACCACACCAGATCACCAACATTCAAGTCCGTACCAGGCACATGTCTCTTATCCGCCACACGCTTATATCTCTCACTCATCCTCTTCAGATTACCCTGAATCTTTTGCCAAATAAATGACAAAGACGAGGAAAATCTCTCCTCATCAGATAAACCTGAAGACCCCTCTCCAGAGAATGTCCCAAACTGCAGATAAAAACCCATATGCACCAAAAACTGGTGACTTATCAGAGGACTCCTGGCGACGGTTATTTAAAGCAAACTCAGCAAGGGACAAAAAAGAACACCAATCCTCAACAAAACAGCCAACATGCCACAAAACAGTGCATATATGTCTCCAGATACTGATTGACGCATTCGGTCGGACCATTTGACTGCGGGTGAAAAGCAGAAGAGAACAACAACCGAACCCCCAAGCGAGAACAGAAGGCCTTCCAGAATCTGGAAACAAATTGTGTGCCCCTATCAGAAATGATGTCTGAAGGAATGCCATGCAATTTAACAATGTGATCAACAAACGCTTGCGCCAGCGTCTTAACATTGGGTAACCCAGGAAAGGGAATGAAATGCTAAAACGGTGGACTACTACTAGAATCACAGTCTTACCCGAGGAACGAGGCAGGTCCGTAATATAGTCCATGGACAGATGCGTCCAAGGACGGGAAGGAATGGGTAACCGGAGGAGAGAACCCAATGGCCGTGAATGAGGGACCTTGACACGAGCGTAGGTCTCGCAGGCTGCCACAAAACCCTCAACCGTCTTGCGAAGAGCCGGCCACCAGAATCTCGGAGCAATGAGATCCACTGTGGCTCTACTCCCCGGGTGCCCAGCAAGGACAGTGTCGTGGTGCTCCTTAAAAACCTTGTGTCGTAAAGCGAGAGGCACAAACAACCTTCCAGGGGGACAAAGATCAGGAGCCTCTGCTTGGGCTGCCTGAACCTCTGCCTCCAAATCAGGATAAAGAGCAGAGACGACCACCCCTTCAGCCAAAATGGGACCCGGGTCTTCAAAGTTCCCCCCTCCCGGAAAACAACGTGACAGGGCATCCACCTTCACATTTTTAACCCCAGGGCGGAAGGTAACAACAAAATTAAACCTAGAAAAGAACAAAGACCATCTGGCCTGTCTCGGGTTCAGACGCTTGGCCGATTCCAAGTAGGCCAGATTCTTAAGGTCTGTAAACATGGTAATAGGGTGTCTGGCTCCCTCTAACCAATGGCGCCATTCCTCAAAAGCTAAATTGATGGCCAACAACTCCATATCTCCCACATCATAATTTCTCTCTGCAGAGGAGAGTTTCCTTGAGAAAAAGGCACACGGTCGCCATTTGGCAGGAGAGGGACCCTGAGATAAGACCGCACCCACACCCACCTCAGAAGCGTCCACCTCAACAATAAAAGGTAGAGAGACATCAGGTTGTACCAAAATGAAGAACAAGGAATAATTCAAAATGAACTTTCTGTAATAATTGGCAAAACCCAAAAACCGCATCAGCGCCTTCTGATTCTCAGGAAGCTCCCGATCAAGCACAGAGCTGACCTTCTCAGGGTCCATGCGAAAACCAGAAATTGAATCTCCGGAACCGCAAACACACATTTTTCCAGTTTAGCGTACAATTTATTCTCCCGCAGAATCAGCAAGACCTGACGTAGGTGGTCTCGATGAGTCTTGAAATCAGAGAAAAAAATCTAAATGTCATCTAGATACACCAGTATAAATTTCCCCATTAAATGATAAAAAATTCTGTTCACAAAATGTTGGAAGACGGCCGGAGCATTCATCAAACCAAAGGGCATAACCAAATTCTCGAAATTACCCTCAGGGTCATTGAAGGCCGTCTTCCATTCGTCCCCTTCCCTGACCCTGACTAGGTTGTATGCCCCTCTTAAATCCAACTTAGAAAAAAACTTAGCCCCAACAATCTGCTTAACCACCTCCGGACCGCTAACGCAGATTCGTGTTCCGGAGGTGGCAGCGCTGCGCACAGTCACGCATATACGCGTCATCTTGCGAGACGCGAGATTTCGCTCAAAGCCGGCCCGCGCATGCGCATCGCGGGCCGGCAAAAGTTAAAGAAGAAGTTCGTCACCAGCCTGCCAGCAACGATCATTGGCTGGCAGGCTGGCGATTTTCAAAAAATCCAATCACAAGTCATATAACAGATCATATTAGTAAATATGATCTGTTATATGGCTTCTCTGCTCCTCTGCTGGTCCTTTTCGTCGGTTGGATCCAGCAGAGGAGCAGACTGAACTGTGAGTACACCAAACACTTCACTGTAGCCCCAGATCACCCCCCTGCACCCCAATTAACCCTTTGATCACCCCTTTGATCGCCCCTGTCAATCACTAGTGAAAGGAAAAAAAGTGATCAGTGTAAACTGTCACTTTTTTTTTTTCACTGGTATTGACTGTTAGGTTTTAGGGATAGTTTAGGCCCCTTGGTTAGGTAGTTTAGCGTGAGTTAGCGCCCAGCCCACCGCACCGCAGTCACTTATTCGCTGTTTAGCGTATCGCTAATCAGCATTTGTACTTTTATAGTATCTGTAAGTGATCAAAACTGATCACGGTCAGATCTATAATTGTATTAGTGTCACCTTAGCTCGCCCTCCACCCAAAACGCAGTGTTTGCCCGATCAGGCCTGATCGGTCGCCCACACGTGCGTTCACACACGCCTGCCCCACCGCAGTGACAAAAAATATATATTTTTTTGATAACTGCACATTCATTTTACACGCACTGCGGCGATAAAAAAAATCAGTTTTGATATTTTTTATCAACCGCAGCGGCCTCCGGTACTTCGCTAGCCTCCCCTTTGTAAGACAGGCTTGCTTTTTTTCTTGGGTAGTCTCAGGGAATACCCCTAAATTTAGTAGTCCAAAATGTCAAACAGGGGGTATTCTTCTGAAGAGGCCTACAGGATTCTGACCCAGTCAGATGAGGAATGGGAACCCTCATCTGACGAATCTAGCGGGTCAGAATATGAACTTGTAGAAAGCAGTGGCTCTCTGACCCAAAGTTCGGACGAGGAGGTGGAGGTCCCTGACAGCAACAGGCGTACCCAGCCCCGTGTCGCTAGACCACAGGTTGTGCAGGATCCGCTTCAAGAGCAGCAGAGTGGGGCTGTCGCTGCCGGATCACGTGGTGAGGCATACACCAGCAGCGCAGCCCTCCCTGGACCTAGTACCAGCACTGCCGTACAACATGGTGACGTGGCGAGCACCAGAAGGGCAGTTGAAGCTGGTACGGTGGCACGTGCAGTAGTTACCCCATCGCAGCCACCGCACAGACAGGCCCGTAGACCCCCTAGAATCCCTGAGGTGCTGGCAAACCCTGTTTGGCAGTCACCAACTTCAGCCGCACCATTAGTTCCCCCTTTACCGCCCAGTCTGGAGTTCGGGTTGAGACGGCTCAAATCGGTTCGGCCCTGGGATTTTTTGAGCTGTTCTTGACTGTGGAGCTCTTGGACTTAGTCGTGGCAGAGACAAACCGGTATGCCACACAATTTATATCCGCCAACCCGGGAAGCTTTTATGCCCAGCCTTTCCGGTGGAAACCAGTCCAAGTTTCCGAAATTAAATTTTTTTTGGGCCTTCTCCTCAACATGGGCCTGACAAAAAGCATGAATTGCGGTCATATTGGTCCACGAACCCGATTCATCACATGCCCATGTTCTCTGCTGCTATGTCCAGGGCACGATTTGAGGCCATCCTCCGTTTCCTGCATTTTAGCGACAACACCACCTCCCGTCCCAGAGGCCACCCAGCTTTTGACCGGCTCCACAAAATTCGGCCCCTCATAGACCACTTCAACCAGAAATTTGCAGATTTGTATACCCCCGAGCAAAACATCCGCGTAGACGAGTCCCTAATACATTTTACCGGGCGCCTTGGCTTCAAACAATACATCCCAAGCAAGCGTGCCCGGTATGGGGTCAAATTGTATAAGCTCTGTGAAAGGGCCACAGGCTATACTCACAAATTTCGGATCTATGAGGGAAAAGATCAGACCCTGGAGCCGGTCGGTTGCCCTGACTACCTGGGGAGCAGTGGGAAGACAGTCTGGGACTTAGTGTCACCCTTATTCGGCAAGGGGTACCATCTTTATGTGGACAATTTCTACACAAGTGTGGCCCTCTTTAGGCATTTGTTTTTAGAACGGATTTGGCGAACTAGTCGCGTGGGCTTCCTCCAACGGCTTGTAACCACCCGTCTTGCAAGGGGGGAGAGGGCTGCCTTGTGTAACGAAGAACTGCTCGCGGTGAAATGGAGAGACAAGCGTGACGTTTACATGCTCTCCTCCATTCACGCAGACACGACAATACAAATTGAGCGAGCAACCCGTGTCAGTGAAAAGCCCCTCTGTGTCTACGACTATAATGCGCTCATGGGAGGGGTGGACTTCAATGACCAGATGTTGTCTCCGTATTTAGTTTCCCTCAGAACCAGACGCTGGTATAAGAAGGTGTCTGTATATTTAATTCAATTGGCGCTGTATAATAGTTTTGTTCTCTACAGTAAGGCTGGGAGAACACGATCCTTCCTCAAATTCCAGGAAGAGATCATCGAGAACCTCATTTATCCAGGAGGTTCCGTGGCCCCATCCACCAGTGTAGTTAGCCGTCTACACGAGCGACATTTCCCCAGTGTCGTTCCTGGTACCTCAACCCAACCGTCACCCCGAAAAAGATGTCGTGTCTGTAGCAGGAGTGGAATAAGGCGTGACACCCGCTATTTCTGTCCTGACTGTCCTGACCACCCTGCCCTGTGCTATGGAGAGTGTTTCCAGAAGTACCACACACAGGTACACCTAGCATAGGGATCGCATCTCACCAGGACAGGCACACAGGGCTATTAGGGCCCTTTTACTCACAGCTGCTGCAAACCTCTCCTTTCACCTGGGATAAAGTGCATAACGTACTTCGCCACATCTTTGGGCGATTTGCGCTTTGCACATTGTCCCATGGGGAAGGAGAGGTTTGTTCTATAAAGGTAAAAAAAACTAAACAAAAAAAAAAATACCGGTAAGTAAAAAAGTTAACGTTCAGTTAAAAAAGTTAAAAAAAAGTTTATATGTTCTGTTCAAAAGTTAATAAATTTATTGCGTTGCGGCCTGGTTTTTTCTTTTTTGTTTTGTTTTTTTTACCTTCCAGGTGGACCAACCGATCGACTAGCTGCAGCACTGATGTGCATTCTGACAGAAGCATTGCGCTGCTGTCAGATTACACGCAAGTCGGTGTATGCGGCGCTGCAAGACGAGATTTCTCCTCTGCAGTAAAAGATACGTTTGCCGAGGCATATGAGCTGAGGAGGTGGCGGTGTTCATATACTTTGGCAAACACTTTGTATATATAAAAAAAAAAATCCCGGCAATGATTTATTCATCCACATCGATTGATGTGAATGGAGAAATCTGGTTTGCCAGGGCATACGAGCTAAGTGGGTATGGATTTTGGGCGGAGCTCCTATGTCCTGGCAGACGCCTTTCCCCTCCTTTTTCTTTTTTTGGCAGAGATTTTTTCATCCACATTGATCGATGTGAATGAAGAAATCTGTGCCGTTCATTTTTTTATTTCAGCCCAGAGGCTGAACGGAAAAAAAAACTCTCAGTACCTGTATGCTCAATATAAGGAGAATAGCAGAAACTCCTAATGCTGGGCATACATGTAATGATTGCGGAGACCCTCAAATGCCAGGGCAGTACAAACACCCCACAAATAACACCATTTTGGAAAGAAGACACCCCAAGGTATTCGCTGAGGGGCATATTGAGTCCATGAAAGATTTAAATTTTTGTCCCAAGTTAGCGGAAAGGGAGACTTTGTGAGAAAAAAATCTAAAAAATCAATTTCCGCTAACTTGTGCCAAAAATTTTTTTTTTCTATGAACTCGCCATGCCCCTCATTAAATACCTTGGGGTGTCTTCTTTCCAAAATGGGGTCACATGAGGGGTATTTATACTGCCCTGGCATTTTAGGGGCCCCAAAGCGTGAGAAGAAGTCTGGTATCCAAATGTCTAAAAATGCCCTCCTAAAAGGAATTTGGGCACCTTTGCCCACCTAGGCTGCAAAAAAGTGTCACACATGTGGTATCTCCGTATTCAGGAGAAGTTGTGGAATGTGTTTTGGGGTGTCATTTTACATATACCCATGCTGGGTGAGATAAATATCTTGGTCAAATGCCAACTTTGTATAAAAAAATGGGAAAAGTTGTCTTTTGCCAAGATATTTCTCTCACCCAGCATGGGTATATGTAAAATGACACCCCAAAACACATTCCTCAACTTCTCCTGAATACGGAGATACCAGATGTGTGACACTTTTTTGCAGCCTAGGTGGGCAAAGGGGCCCATATTCCAAAGAGCACCTTTCGGATTTCACTGGTCATTTTTTACAGAATTTGATTTCAAACTCCTTACCACACATTTGGGCCCCTAGAATGCCAGGGCAGTATAACTACCCCACAAGTGACCCCATTTTGGAAATAAGACACCCCAAGGTATTCGCTGATGGGCATAGTGAGTTCATGGAAGTTTTTATTTTTTGTCAAAAGTTAGGGGAATATGAGACTTTGTAAGAAAAAAATAAAAATAAAAAATCATCATTTTCCACTAACTTGTGACAAAAAATAAAAAAATTTAGGAACTCGCCATGCCCCTCATGGAATACCTTGGGGTGTCTTCTTTCCAAAATAGGTTCACTTGTGGGGTAGTTATACTGCCCTGGCATTCTAGGGGCCCAAATGTGTGGTAAGGAGTTTGAAATCAAATTCTTTAAAAAATGACCAGTGAAATCCGAAAGGTGCTCTTTGGAATGTGGGCCCCTTTGCCCACCTAGGCTGCAAAAAAGTGTCACACATGTGGTATCTCCGTATTCAGGAGAAGTTGGGGAATGTGTTTTGGGGTGTCATTTTACATATACCCATGCTGGGTGAGAGAAATATCTTGGCAAAAGACAACTTTTCCCATTTTTTAATACAAAGTTGGCATTTGACCAAGATATTTATCTCACCCAGCATGGGTATATGTAAAATGACACCCCAAAACACATTCCCCAACTTCTCCTGAATACGGAGATACCACATGTGTGACACTTTTTTGCAGCCTAGGTGGGCAAAGGGGCCCACATTCCAAACAGCACCTTTCGGATTTCACTGGTCATTTTTTACAGAATTTGATTTCAAACTACATACCACACATTTGGGCCCCTAGAATGCCAGGGCAGTATAACTACCCCACAAGTGACCCCATTTTGGAAAGAAGACACCCCAAGGTATTCGCTGAAGGGCATAGTGAGTTCATGGAAGTTTTTTTGTTTTTTGTCACAAGTTAGTGGAATATGAGACTTTGTAAGAAAAAATAAATAAAAAAAATCATCATTTTCCGCTAACTTGTGACAAAAAATAAAAAGTTCTATGAACTCACTATGCCCATCAGCGAATACCTTAGGGTGTCTACTTTCAGAAATGGGGTCATTTGTGGGGTGTTTGTACTGTCTGGGCATTGTAGAACCTCAGGAAACATGACAGGTGCTCAGAAAGTCAGAGCTGCTTCAAAAAGCGGAAATTCACATTTTTGTACCATAGTTTGTAAACGCTATAACTTTTACCCAAACCATTTTTTTTTTTACCCAAACATTTTTTTTTTTTATCAAAGACATGTAGAACAATAAATTTAGAGCAAAATTTATATATGGATGTCGTTTTTTTTGCAAAAATTTACAACTGAAAGTGAAAAATGAAATTTTTTTGCAAAAAAATCGTTAAATTTTGATTAATAACAAAAAAAGTAAAAATGTCAGCAGCAATGAAATACCACCAAATGAAAGCTCTATTAGTGAGAAGAAAAGGAGGTAAAATTCATTTGGGTGGTAAGTTGCATGACCGAGCAATAAACGGTGAAAGTAGTGTAGGTCAGAAGTGTAAAAAGTGGCCTGGTCTTTCAGGGTGTTTAAGCACTGGGGGCTGAGGTGGTTAAACAGGTCCGGGATCAGAGGAAGCGGATATGGGTCACGAATCGTGATACGGTTCAGCTCACTGAAATCCAGACAAGGTCTTAAAGAACCATCTTTTTTCTTAACAAAATAAAAACCAGCGGCAACAGGTGACTTCGAGGGTCTGATGTGTCCCTTTCTCAGGCTCTCAGAGATATAAGTACGCATAGCGACTCTTTCAGGTTGGGAGAGATTGTATAAACGTATTTTGGCAGCTTAGCGCCTGGGATGTGATTAATAGGGCAGTCGTACGCCCGGTGAGGGGGCAACTCCTGGACACCACTCTCGGAAAACACATCCGAAAATTCAGAAAGAAAAGATGGCACAGTCTTGGTTAAAACCTCTGAAAGAGACGCCGTGAGGCAATTCTCTCTGCAAAACTCACTCCAACCATTTATTTGCCTTGCTTGCCAATCAATGGTGGGGTTATGTTTAGTGAGCCAGGGTATCCCCAACACTAGAGGAGTAGGTAATCCGCTAAAGATGAAACATGACATATCCTCAACATGAGCGTCACCCACAGTCAAACGGATATTGTGATCTATACCCTTTAACGATCTTTGAGAAAGTGGAGCGGAATCGATAGCAAAAACAGGTATATCCTTTTCCAAAGTGCATTCCTGGAAACCATGCGTTATTGCAAATTGATTATCAATGAGATTGACAGCTGCTCCACTGTCTACAAAAATCTCACAATGTTCTTGCTGTCTAGCGCCACCCTGGCAGGTAAGAGAAAACGGGAACTACAAGTAAACGGCAAACCTTCAATTTCTGCATCAACCTTGCCAATAGTAGCAAATGGAAAGTTTTTAGAGGGTTTTTTTTCTTTTTGTTTTTCTTTTATTATCCTCAGAAAACTCCATGAATATCCTAGAGGGGCAAACATTAGCCAAATGATTTATACCCCCACAACAGAAACAATCCCTCCTCTGAGAGCTGAATCCTCTACTATCAGAGGCAAGCAGACCCAGCTGCATGACCTCCTCCTCAGAGGGGATTGAAAGAGACTGAGACCCCTTCGCACTGAATGAGACAGCCCCACTATCCTTGGACTGAATATCACAGGAAGCAGTAGTCTCCTCTCTCTCTCTAAGACGCCTGTCAATACGAACAGCTAGAGACATGGCAGATTCTAACGAGGCTGGTCTCTCATGAAAAGCAAATGCATCTTTCAATCTTTCTGAAAGACCATTGCAAAATTGACTTCGGAGTGCAGCATCATTCCAACCAGTATCAGCTGCCCATCTCCGAAATTCCGAACAATATATCTCTGCAGACTGTTTACCCTGGCATAAAAGACACAGTTTAGATTCAGCCAGAGCAATATGATCCAGGTCATCATATATCTGACCCAGGGCTACAAAAAATTCATCCACCGATCAGAGGGGCCGTGCCCCCACCGGCAGCGAAAAGGCCCAAGACTGAGCGTTATCCCTGAGCAGCGAGATGATGATCCCCACCCTCTGCTCCTAATCACCAGAGGAATGGGGAAGTAGGCGAAAATGGAGTTTGCAAGCCTCTCTAAAGCGAACAAAATTCTCACTACCCCCGGAGAACGTATACGGATGCGAGATCTTATGCTCGGAACAAACTCCATGAACGCCAGCAGAACCGGTCACCCGAAACTGAAACACAGTTTTACAGAGATCTGCTAACTCCAGCGAAAGACCTTGCATGCTGTTAATCAAGGGTGACACCGGATCCATGCTTAAGACGGTTAGGGCGGTTTATAATGTCACGGGTGGTGTTGCAGAAAGCTGGAACTTATAAATAAACATCTGACTGGCTTGATCCCAAATTAAGGAGCATATGGGTGAGCCCTGTAAAACCCCTAGAGCTCTCCCTGATGATTGCATGCCCACGTACCTAATACTGTGTGACACTTGAAAACCCTATAATAGTGAGGGGACACGACCACCGGCTCCCTGCACTTAATACGGACAGAGTCAGGGTCACCTAGAATCAAGCCAGCAAGGAAACACAAATAAAGGAAAAAGACTTATCTGAGGAATCAGCAGTAGCAGCCTCCAGCAGTGAACAACTCATCCAGGAAGTAGTATAAACCGCAAAGTGAGGCAGTATGGGAGGGAATATAAAGGGAGACAATTAGTGTAAATTGGTGACAGCTGGGAGAAGGAAAGGAGATGACAAAGTGAAACCAAAACAAAGAACGTCATGCAAGAGGTAGAGAAGAACGTCTAACAGACATTCTCACAGAACTGGTGGTGACACACTGTGTGCCAGGGATATATTAACTTGCCCCTGAATGTGGCCATATGTCATGCCCCACTCTGACGATGTGCGGAGGTCGGCCAGGATAGCAGCACGAGTTTAGTGTTTGTTTTGGAGCCGTGCTGGATCCGCCTCTCATCAAGTGCACTGGGTGGGGTCATTAGTTTAAATAGTACACCAGTCCAGTGCTCTGGGCGGATTATACTAATCATTGTGGTCTTGGAAGCTAGGAAGGAAGGTTGGCTGTCTGCTCCAGCTCAGGAAGATAAGTGTTATTTCAAGTTTGGTTGTTTTGTGTCATCTATCCCATCCAGGTTCTGTGCGAGCAGGCTGCTCCTATTTCCCTACTTCACCATCTCAGGGAATCCAGGGTTTTGTCAGCCCAGGCACGGGGACACCTCATACCTACCTTAAAGGTCTGTAGGTGGGCTGAGCAGTGCAGGGAAAGAGGTCAGGGATTAGTTAGGAGGTGACCCTTCCCCTGTCTCTCGCTCAGAGCCTGGTTGGTGCATTATCTGTTAGACTGAGTGCACGCCCGCCGTGACATTATAATCCGCCATACTGTGACTACCATCACTCAGCGCTTTTGTGATGGCGTCAATTGATGCACTGGTTGACCACATGCAGGGTTTATCCCTGGAGGTTGCGGATAGTTCGGTCACACAGTGTCAGAGGGTTCTGGCATCAGGTACAGGTCAAATTGGTGGGGAGCCTAAAGTCGCTCTTCCCGAGAAATTTACAGGGGGTACGGATGATTTTTTCCGCTTTAAAGAGTCATGCAATTTGTACTTTCGACTGCGTCCATTTTCGTCAGGTAATGAAGATCAGAGGGTTGGTATCATCATGTCTTTGCTTAAAGGGGACGCGCAATCCTGGGCTTTTTCTCTGCCGCCCGGTTCTCTGGCTCTCCGGTTGGTGGAGGAATTTTTCAAAGCCCTGGGATTGATTTACAATGACCCAGATCGGGTCTCGATGGCAGAATCGAGATTGCGTAACTTACTACAGGGTAAACATACTGCAGAGGGTTACTGCACAGAGTTTAGGAGGTGGGCTACTGAGTCGGGGTGGAACGACCCCGCGTTACGTAGTCAGTTTTATCAGGGGTTATCTGAAAGGTTGAAGGATGCCCTGGCTTTTCATGAGTACCCGGATACTTTAGAGAATGCAATGTTTTTGGCTATACGGTTGGATAGACGTATCAGAGAGAGGTGTAAGGGTCTCTCCGTGCAGGGGATCCCTCCTGCGTGTGGTTTTGTTTCTCCTACTGCCCAGGGTCATATTACTCATAACTCTGGGGTAGGGGAGGAACCCATGCAGTTAGGTCAGGTATCTTGCCATTCTGATAGTAGAGACTTTAGAAAAGTGCACAATCTATGTTACTATTGTGGAAAGAGGAGTCATTTTGTTTTTTCTTGTCCTTATGTTAAATCACAGGTGGAAGAGAAAAAGAAAAAAGAAAAAAAAACTTCCCTCACACTTGGTAGTAAGAATGGTGTGGTGGAGCAGACGGGTATGCATGACCTGTGAAATCCTAAAGGTGCTCTTTGGAATGTGGGCCCCTTTGCCCACCTAGGCTGCAAAAAAGTGTCACACATCTGGTATCGCCGTACTCAGGAGAAGTTGGGCAATGTGTTTTGGGTTGTCATTTTACATATAACCATGCTGGGTGAGATAAATATCTCGGCAAAAGACAACTTTTCCCATTTTTTTATACAAAGTTGGCATTTGACCGAGATATTTCAAAGAGCACCTTTAGGATTTCACAGGTCATTTTTTACACATTTTGATTTTAAACTACTTACCACACATTAGGGCCCCTAGAATGCCAGGGCAGTATAACTACCTGGGGTAGGGGAGGAACCCATGCAGTTAGGTCAGGTATCTTGCCATTCTGATAGTAGAGATTTTAGAAAAGTGCACAATCTATGTTACTATTGTGGAAAGAGGAGTCATTTTGTTTTTTCTTGTCCTTATGTTAAATCACAGGTGGAAGAGAAAAAGAAAAAAGAAAAAAAAACTTCCCTCACACTTGGTAGTAAGAATGGTGTGGTGGAGCAGACGGGTATGCAAGCTCCCTGCAGTTCCCGTTTTCTCCTTTCAGCTATGGTGGCGCTAGAGTCAAAAAATGTGTTTATTGATGTATTCCTTGATTGTGGTGCTGGGGTAAACCTAATTGACTTTCTTTTTCTTCAAGGCCTGGGACTAAGTACTTGCACGTTAGAGAACGAGATTCGTGTTTTTGCAATTGATTCTTCCCCTCTTTTTCAAAGGAGCCTTACTCACATTGTTCATGGCATTCACTTAAGGGTGGGTGATTCACATGCTGAAATTATTTCTTGTTTTGTCATGAAGGATTTGCCAGCTCCTATAGTTTTGGGGTTGCCATGGTTGACTAGACATAACCCAATTATAGACTGGCAAGCGAAACAAAAATTATTGGTTAGAGCGAGTTTTGTTCGGATAATTGTCTTGGCACATCTATCTCTGGTGTGTCCATTACGGCTTTACCTCAGTATCTCTCGGATTTTGCGGATGTATTTTCAGAGGGTGGGGCTCAGGAATTGCCCCCTCATCGAGACTATGATTGTCCAGTTAATCTCATTCCTGGGGCTAAGTTGCCAAAGTCTCGGCTTTACAACCTCTCTCAACCCGAAAGAGAGGTCATGCGAAAGTATGTCGCCGAGAGTTTGGCAAAGGGTCATATTAGACCATCTAAGTCTCCAGTGGCAGTAGGTTTGTTCTTTGTGAAGAAAAAAGATGGCTCACTGAGACCGTGTTTGGATTTCCGGGAATTGAACTGTATTACAGTCCAGGATCCATATCCCCTGCCTTTGATCTCTGATCTTTTTGATAAGATTGTTGGAGCCAAGGTGTTCTCCAAGTTGGATTTGAGAGGAGCCTACAATCTGATCAGGATCAAGGAGGGGGATGAGTGGAAAACGGCCTTCAATACGCAGGAGGGTCATTTTGAGAACCTGGTGATGCCTTTTGGGTTGACGAACGCGCCAGCAGTATTTCAGCGATTCGTCAATGACATTTTTCATCACTTGGTGGGGAGGTTCGTAGTAGTTTACCTGGATGACATTTTAATTTATTCTCCTGATCTGAAGACCCATCAGGATCATGTGAGACTGGTTTTGACGATCCTTCGGGAGAATAAGTTATATGCCAAGTTGGAAAAATGTTTGTTTGCGGTGCAAGAACTTCCGTTCTTGGGATACATACTTTCTAAATCCGGTTTTCGCATGGACCCCGAAAAGGTCCGGGCGGTTCTGGAGTGGGACCGACCAGAGAATCAGAAAGCTTTGATGCGGTTCTTGGGGTTTACGATTTATTATAGAAAATTTATTTTGAATTATTCTACCCTAGTAAAACCTCTTACTGATATGACCAAGAAGGGCGCCGATGTCTCTGTCTGGTCGGATGAGGCATTGCAGGCCTTTTTGGCTGTTAACCGCCTCCGGACCGCCTAACGCAGGATCGCGTTTCGGAGGCGGCAGCTCCAGGCAGAGTCACGCATCTATGTGTCATCTTGCGAGAAGCGAGATTTCCTGTGAACGCGCGCACACAGGCGCGCACGTTCACAGGATCGGAAGGTAAGCGAGTGGATCTCCAGCCTGCCAGCTGCGATCGTTCGCTGGCAGGCTGTAGATGCGATTTTTTTTAACCCCTAACAGGTTTTGATAACAGTGTCTAATATACCTGCTACCTGGTCCTCTGGCGGTCCTTTTTGCTTGGATCGACCACCAGAGGACACAGGCAGCTCAGTAATAAGTAGCACCAAACACCACTACACTACACCCCCCCTGTCACTTATTAACCCCTTATTAACCCCTGATCACCCCTGATCACCCCATATAGACTCCCTGATCACCCCCCTGTCATTGATCACCCCCTTGAAAGGCTCCATTCAGACGTCCGTATGTTTTTTACAGATCCACGGATACATGGATCGGATACGCAAAATACATACGGACGTCTGAATGGAGCCTTACAGGGGGGTGATCAATGACAGGGGGGTGATCACACCATATAGACTCCCTGATCACCCCCCTGTCATTGATCACCGCTCTGTAAGGCTCCATTAAGACGTCCGTATTTTTTTACTGATCCACGGATACATGGATCGGATCCGCAAAACACATACAGACGTCTGAATGGAGCCTTACAGGGGGGTGATCAATGACGGGGGTGATCACCCCATATAAACTCCCTGATCACCCCCCTGTCATTGATCACCCCCCTGTCATTGATCACCCCCCTGTAAGGCTCCATTCAGACGTCCGTATGTTTTTTACGGATCCACGGATACATGGATCGGATCCGCAAAACACATACGGACGTCTGAATGGAGCCTTACAGGGGGCTTATCAATGGCAGGGGGGTGATCACCCCATATAGACTCCCTGATCACCCCCCTGTCATTGATCACCCCCCTGTCATTGATCACCCCCCTGTAAGGCTCCATTCAGACGTCCGTATGTTTTTTACGGATCCACGGACACATGGATCGGATCCGCAAAACACATACGGACGTCTGAATGGAGCCTTACAGGGGGGTGATCAATGACAGCCGGGTTATCACCCCATATAGACTCCCTGATCACCCCCCTGTCATTGATCACCCCACTGTCATTGATCACCCCCCTGTCATTGATCACCCCCCTGTAAGGCTCCATTCAGACGTCCGTATGTTTTTTACGGATTCACGGATACATGGATCGGATCCGCAAAACACATACGGACATCTAAATGGAGCCTTACAGGGGGGTGATCAATGACAGGGGGGTGATCACCCCATATAGACTCCCTGATCACCCCCCTGTCATTGATCACCCCCCTGTCATTGATCACCCCCCTGTAAGGCTCCATTCAGACGTCCGTATGTGTCTTGCGGATCAGTGGATCCGCAAAAGACGGACACCGCGGATCCGCAAAACACATACGGACATCTGAATGGAGCCTTACAGGGGGTGATCAATGACAGGGGGTAATAACCCCATATACACTCCCTGATCACCCCCCTGTCATTGATCACCCCCCTGTAAGGCTCCATTCAGACATTTTTTTGGCCCAAGTTAGCGGAAATTATTTGTTTGTTTTTTTGTTTGTTTTTTCTTACAAAGTCTCATATTCCACTAACTTGTGTCAAAAAATAAAATCTCACATGAACTCACCATACCCCTCACGAAATCCAAATGCGTAAATTTTTTTCGACATTTATATTCCAGACTAAAATGCCAGAGCAGTATAAATACCCCACATGTGACACCATTTCGGAAAGAAGACACCCCAAGGTATTCCGTTAGGGGCATATTAAGTCCATAAAAGATTGAAATTTTTGTCCCAAGTTAGCGGAAAGGGAGACTTTGTGAGAAAAAACAAAAAAAATATAAATTTCCGATAACTTGTGCCAAAAAAAAATAATTCTATGAACTCGCCATGCCCCTCATTGAATACCTTGGGGTGTCTTCTTTCCAAAATGGGGTCACATGTGGGGTATTTATACTGCCCTGGCATTTTAGGGGCCCTAAAGCGTGAGAAGAAGTCTGGGATCCAAATGTCTAAAAATGCCCTCATAAAAGGAATTTGGGCCCCTTTGCGCATCTAGGCTGCAAAAAAGTGTCACACATGTGGTATCTCCATACTCAGGAGAAGTTGGGAAATGTGTTTTGGGGTGTCATTTTACATATACCCATGCTGGGTGAGATAAATATCTTGGTCAAATGCCAACTTTGTATAAACAAATGGGAAAAGTTGTCTTTTGCCGAGATATTTCTCTCACCCAGCATGGGTATATGTAAAAATACACCCCAAAACACATTGGCCTACTTCTTCTAAGTACGACGATACCAGATGTGTGACACTTTTTTGCAGCCTAGGTGGGCAAAGGGGCCCACATTCAGAGCACCTTTCGGATTTCACAGGGAATTTTTTACAGATTTCGATTTCAAACTACTTCTCACGCATTAGGGCCCCTAAAATTCCAGGGCAGTATAACTACCGCACAAGTGACCCCATTTTGGAAAGAAGACACCCAAAGGTATTCCATGAGGGGCATGGCGAGTTCATAGAATTTTTTATTTTTTGTCACAAGTTAGCGGAAAATGATGATTTTTTTCTTTTTTTTCTTAAGTCTCATATTCCACTAACTTGTGACAAAAAATAAAAACTTCCATGAACTCACTATGCCCATCACAAAATACCTTGGGGTGTCTTCTTTCCAAAATGGGGACACTTGTGGGGTAGTTATACTGCCCTGGCATTCTAGGGGCCCTAATGTGTGGTAAGTAGTTTGAAATCAAAATGTGTAAAAAATTACCTGTGAAATTCTAAAGGTGCCTTTTGGAATGTGGGCCCCTTTGCCCACCTAGGCTGCAAAAAAGTGTCACACATCTGGTATCGCCGTACTCAGGAGAAGTTGGGCAATGTGTTTTGGGGTGTCATTTTACATATACCCATGCTGGGTAAGATAAATATCTCGGCAAAAGACAACTTTTTCCATTTTTCTTTATACAAAGTTGGCATTTGACCAAGATATTTCAAAGAGCACCTTTAGGATTCCACAGGTCATTTTTTACACATTTTGATTTCAAACTACTTACCACACATTAGGGCCCCTAGAATGCCAGGGCAGTATAACTACCCCACAAGTGTCCCCATTTTGGAAAGAAGACACCCCAAGGTATTTTGTGATGGGCATAGTGAGTTCATGGAAGTTTTTATTTTTTGTCACAAGTTAGTGGAATATGAGACTTTGTAAGGAAAAAATAAATAAAAAAAATCATCATTTTCCGCTAACTTGTGACAAAAAATAAAAAGTTCTATGAACTCACTATGCCCATCAGCGAATACCTTAGAGTGTCTACTTTCCGAAATGGGGTCATTTGTGGGGTGTTTGTACTGTCTGGCCATTGTAGAACCTCAGGAAACATGACAGGTGCTCAGAAAGTCAGAGCTGCTTCAAAAAGCGGAAATTCACATTTTTGTACCATAGTTTGTAAACGCTATAACTTTTACCAAAACCATTTTTTTTTTTACCCAAACATTTTTTTTTTCATCAAAGACATGTAGAACAATAAATTTAGAGAAAAATTTATATATTGATGTCGTTTTAAAAAAAAAAAAATTACAACTGAAAGTGAAAAATGTCATTTTTTTTGCAAAAATTTAGTTAAATTTCGATTAATAACAAAAAAAGTAAAAATGTCAGCAGCAATGAAATACCACCAAATGAAAGCTCTATTAGTGAGAAGAAAGGGTGGTAAAATTCATTTGGGTGGTAAGTTGCATGACCGAGCAATAAACGGTGAAAGTAGTGTAGTGCAGAAGTGTAAAAAGTGGCCTGGTCATTAAGGGTGTTTAAGCTAGGGGGGCTGAGGTGGTTAAGGAGCGTTTTGCGTCTGCTCCCATTCTGGTGCAGCCGGATGTGTCTCAGCCATTCGTAGTGGAGGTTGATGCATCAGAGGTGGGGGTTGGGGCGGTGCTGTCACAGGGTTCATCTCCTGGCAAGTGGGTCCCGTGTGCCTTCTTCTCCAAGAAGCTCTCGGTCGCCGAGAGGAATTATGATGTTGGAGATAGAGAGTTGTTGGCTATCAAGTTGGCCTTTGGGAATGGTGTCACTGGTTAGAGGGGGCGTCTCACCCCGTTACGGTGTATACTGACCATAAGAATTTGGCTTACCTGCAATCTGCCAAGCGTCTGAACCCTAGGCAGGCCAGATGGTCACAGGTTCAATTTCGTGGTTACCTTTTGCCCAGGGGTCAAAAACGTCAAGGCAGATGCCTTGTCTCGCAGCTTTCCATCACACGGCCGCTGGGGAATGGAGACTGGGCTCCCAATTCCCTGTAGATTACACTGCCACTGGGGAATGGAGACTGGGCTCCCAATTTCCTGCATATCACACGGCCGCTGGGGAATGGAGACTGGGCTCCCAATTCCCTGTAGATTACACTGCCGCTGGGGAATGGAGACTGGGCTCCCAATTCCCTGTACATCACACGGCCGCTGGGGAATGGAGACGATGCTCTCCTCTCCCTGCAAAACATGCTGCCACTGAGGAGCAGGACCGACTGTCCCTACTCCCTGAAACTCCGGCTGCTGTTGAGGATCTGGGCCGGCTGCCCAGCATCCCTGTAGAGCCGGGGGAGAGACCTCGGTCCCATTTCCACCTGCCATATGGTGTTCCCCCTAGGACCAGTCTATGAGGTCCCATACCTGTGTAGCTGGTACTGAAGCAGGGGATACTTCAGTCGGGTCTTCCCAGTAAACCTCCACTGTATCCTCCCAGCTGAAGGGCTCTGGACCTGGGTCTGACACTCTGCTCTCTTGCTGAGCCCTCTCAATGGAGTGCAAGAGATCTAGGTAGTCCTGCTCCAGTTCCCACTCCAGGGTTGCTAGGTGAGCCAGGTCTTTCTCTACCTCGTGGGGGTCATTCCAATCGTGCCAAGCCTCCCTCTCGTAGAAAATGTTCTGAAGTCTTGACTGTGCAGGGCTCCCGAAGTCAGGCTCTGCAAAGGACTCCCATAACAAGCCAGGACCATCAAACTCCTCTCCCTCTGGCTTGTCATGCTCAGCTGTCCAGGGTATATACCTTGCCATATACCACCAGAGCACCTGGTAGGCCTCCTCCAAACAAAGCTCCTGCCATACCCGGTGCTCTAGTCCCTTCACCCATTCCTCCCGGGGCTGCTCTCCCAGGAAGGGCATCCGCAGGGCCACTTGCTTCTGCAATCGCTGCTCTCTACTGGGGAGACTCTCACCTCGCTGGTATTGTACATTACCCAGGGCCTGGTACCAGATGCCTTTCCTTAATGCATCCCGGCCATCCAGGTCTTCCTCATCGTATGCCACTGCTGGTTACACCTGCTGCTGTAGCCAGGGGCGCTGTACGGATACTAGCGTTGCCCTCAATTTTGTCAATCCACGAATGGTGTCTTCGAGCTTCTACTCCTCTCACTAGGACGCCATCCCACTACTGCCACCAATGTAACGGATCTCCTAGCACCCCGACCGGGTACCTCCGTTGATGGATGCTCCTAGTGCTTCCCGAGGTCTCCAAGCACTCCACTTGACACCATAAGTGCTGCAGACCCCCCGAACCGCCGAAGCTTGGTTGAGGTCTCACCGTCTCCTACCCACCCTGGACCTACGACAGTGGGTGAACCTCTCCTAAATCCAGAGAGCAGGAACAGCTCTTACAAGAGCTAGTAGTTATTGCCAGGGGAGTATAGCAAATCTTCAGCGTGTAGCAATCCCCAGTGTCAATCAGTTACCCAAATACCAGCCTCAACATGATGACTTATACACATTTTCCCACAAGGTTACCACCCACAGGGTTTTGTAAAAACAACCAATAAACACGTACAATACACTCAGACACTCCCACACAAAATCCTCCCCTCTGCCTGTGATACAATTACCTTACACAATGTGTTGATGCAATTGCATCACAGGCAGGAGAATACACAATGTCTTCTGTCCTGGAGACAACCGAGGAGTAATTCAATTATCTCTCAGGACAAAGGGAAATCGCCAATACACACGTGGGGACAATAGGACAGACATCACTACTCAAATATACAATGTCCCACCCTTTACAGTACACATAGACATTTAACATATCTCAAAATGGCACGAATTAGACCAGGGATTCAAAAGTTAGTAAAAGTCCTTTGTGAACAAAGGAAGCCTGGCTGATGAGAGGGCCTGTAATCCTTGGGCAAGAGGCTGATAGCCAGGCTTCTCCACCACCCAGTGGCGAGGATGGTTTCGTCACAGTTAGCAACATTTGTAAAATAGGTTTTGAATACCTTGAGAGGTGTAGTTTCTAGAATGGGGTCATTTTTGGGTGGTTTCTATTATGTAAGCTTCACAAAGTGACTTCACACCTGATCTGGCCCTTAAAAAGTTGGTTTTTGAAAATTTCTGAGAAATTTCAAGATTTACTTCTAAACTTCTAAGCCTTGTAACGTCCCCCAAAAATAAAATGTCATTCCCAAAATGATCCTAACATGAAGTAGACATATGGGAAATGTAAAGTAATAACTATTTTTGTAGGTATTAATATGTATTATAGAAGTAGAGAAATTGAAACTTGGAAATTTGCTAATTTTTTCAGATTTTTAGCAAATTTGGTATTTTTTCATAAATAAAAATTAATTTTTTTGACTCCATTTTACCAGTGTCATGAAGCACAATATGTGACGGAAAAAAAAATCTCAGAATGGCCTGGATAAGTCAAAGCGTTTTAAAGTTATTACCACACAAGGTGACACTGGTCAGATTTGCAAAAAATGGCCTGGTCCTGAGGGTGAAAATGAGCCCGGTCCTTAAGGGGCTAATGTCTGCAGTGCGTTATGAAATGCACAGCAGCAAATATTTTCTTTTTTCTTGTGTGTTCTGACTTGTGTGGGGGTATTTACGGTTTTTAAAAGGTGACTGCCACGCTGGGTAGAATACAAGATACAAAAACACACAGAAAACCACAAAACAAGCGTCTAGGCCAGCAGCTGGAAATAAAGGTCACCTCCTGACAATTCCCTACCAGCTCTCCCTGGACTTCTGTTCCCACGTTCAGACCCTAAAGGTGGGAATCAACATGCCCCCGTGCCTAAGGCTGTAGATTCCCTAAAGTCCCTAAGATAGTTAAAAGGGGGAAAGAGGCAGCCTGCTTCTTTAGGACCTGGAGTAGGCAGGTGTCTCTCTAACAGCCTAGACAGAACACACAAAAAGGAAAACAAAAACCAACTTATCTTGTAGCTGAGCAGAAACAGCAAATCCACCTTTCCTCAGAGCAAGATAGAAGCTATAACCCGCACAGGACACTGGGAAGGGGCGTAATTTAAACTCACACAAACTACCCCACCAAGTGCACCTGAAGGGAGGCAGATACAGCTGAACTCCAAACCCAAAACAAACAAAAAAACTACACACATGCTGCTAGCTTGGCAGACCTCCGCATATAACCTGAGCAGGGCATGACAGTGGCATTTTATCATCAGGCTATCCCCAATGGGGCTCACAATCTATGTTCCTTATCACTAAGTCTTTGGAGCATGGGAGGAAGCAGGAGTACGTGGAGAAAACCCACACAAACTTCATGCAGATTTTGTGCTTGGTCAGATCTGAACCTAAGACACCAGTACTGCAAGGCACCAGTGCTAACCATTAAGCCACCATGCCATCCATTTATGGTGCCTTAACAGTTTTAAATCATCTCTCTTAAACATTTTTCTAATTTTTTCCCAGCATTTTTATTGTAAACCGGTGTTTTCTTATCTTTAGTCAAGTTTTTACTTTTTAGTTTTGGCTTCAAAGCTGACCTTGGAGTTTTTGCCTAATACAATGGCACTAGTGCTGCACTATTAGTAGGAAAGGTACCTGGCAAGTATCCTTGATTGAAAGTATAGAGCATACATAATGCCATCCAAACTTCACCAAATCTACCCAACGGTCTCATGTTTCTGTTTCAGAGGATGTCAAACATTAGGAACCACTCCTCATATTATGTAGTCGTACCCAAAGGTAAAGAACTTCTCGATCACCATAAGAAGGCACCTAAATCAGATATTTAATGTTAAGATCCCAATGTCAACAACCATCTTCCTGATACGAGATGAACCTTTTGATTTGTTTTGATTTCTATTATGCTTCTTATCAACTCCTGTAATGCGTTCTCATGGCTTCTAGGATACACATTGTTACTAAATGGAGGACTCCAGACCTTTATACATCAGAGGTGATCAACAGAGTGAATTAGATCTTAGTTTTTAACTATGAAGGCTTCTCTTTCTGACACTGGTCTTCAAAGTTTAGGTCAATAATGTTCGTATTACCAACCCTTGGACATTAACTTCCTCCCTAATACTGGAATTTAATGTGCAAACCTAATTCCAAACATGTTGGGGTGCTGTGTAAAATACAAATAAATATAGATAAAACAGAATGCAATGATTTGCAAATTTCATAGGCCCATATTTAATTCTCAATAGAACACATACAGGATCAGATGATGAAAATGAGACATTTTACCATTCCATGACTGTCGGTTTACCGCCCGACATGACAAAAATTAATGGGGTTTTCTCATCTCAGACAATGGGGGCATATCGCTAGGATATGCCCTCTTTGTCTTATAGGTGCGGGTCCCACCGCTGGGACCAGCACCTATATCGAGAACGGAGCCCCGAAAGTGAAGGAGAGCGCACTGCACATGCGCAACCGCCCTCCCTTCATTTCTATATTTCTATGGGATATGCCCCCATTGTCTAAGATGGCCCCTCTTGAATTCCTTTATTGTACTCACCATCACCACCTCCTCAGGCAGAGAGTTCCATAGTCTCACTGCTCTTACCGTAAAGAATCCTTTTCTATGTTTGTGTACAAACCTTCTTTCCTCCATACGCAGAGGATGTCCCCTCGTCACAGTCCTGGGGATAAATAGATGATGGGATAGATCTCTGTACTGACCCCTGATATATTTATACATAATAATTAGATTTCCCCTCAGTCGTCTTTTTTCTAACGTGAATAACCCTAATTTTGATAATCTTTCAGGGTACTGTAGTTGCCCCATTCCAGTTATTACTTTAGTTGCCCTCCTCTGGACCCTCTCCAGCTCTGCTATGTCTGCCTTGTTTACAGGAGTCCAGAACTGTACACAGTACTCCATGTGTGGTCTGACTAGCGATTTGTAAAGTGGTAGGACTATGTTCTTTTGATGCAACCCATTATCTTATTGGCCTTAGCAGCAGCTGCCTGACACAGTTTTTTGCAGCTTAGTTTGCTGTTTATTAAAATTCCTAGATCCTTTTCCATGTCAGTGTTATCGAGTGTTTTACCATTTAGTATGTACGAGTGACTTGCATTATTCCTTCCCATGTGCATAACTTTACATTTGTCAGTGTTAAACCTCATCTGCCACTTATCTGCCTAAGCCTCCAATCTATCCAGATCCCTCTGAAGTAGTATACTGTCCTCTGTAGTATATATACAGTATACTGTCCTCTGTAGTATATATACAGTATACTGTCCTCTTCAATGTTAATTACTTTACAGAGTTTAGTGTCATCTGCAAAAATTGATACTTTACTATGCAAGCCTTCTACAAGATCATTAATAAATATATTGAAGAGAATAGGGCCCAATACTGACCCCTGAGGTACCCCACTAGTGACAGTGACCCAATCTGAGTATGTACCGTTAATAACGACCCTCTGTTTTCTATCATTGAGCCAGTTACTTACCCACATACAGACGTTTTCTCCCAGTCCGAGCATTCTCATTTTATATACTAACCTTTTATGTGGTACAGTATCAAATGCTTTAGAGAAGTCCAGATATACGACATCCATCGATTCGCCGCTGTCAAGTCTAGAACTTACCTCCTCATAGAAACTGATTAAATTAGTTTGGCATGACCGATCCCTCACAAAGCCATGCTGATATGGCATTATTTGCTTATTTCCGTTGAGATGCTCTAAGATAGCATCTCTCAGAAAACTTTCAAACAGTTTACCCACAACAGATGTTAAACTTACCAGCCTATAGTTTCCAGGCTCTGTTTTTGGACCCTTTTTGAATATTGGCACCACATTTGCCATGCGCCAATCCTGTGGGACATTCGCTGTCAGCATAGAGTCTGCAAATATCAGAAATAAGGGTCTGGCTATGACATTACTTAATTCCCTTAGGATACAGGGGTGTATGCCATCCGGTCCTGGCGATTTGTCTATTTTAATCTTTTTAAGTCGCTGATGTACTTCTTCCTGGGTCAGACAGGACACTTTTAATGGGGAATTTATTTTCACATTCTGCATGTCATCTAACAGTTTATTTTCCTCAGTGAATACATTGGAGAAAAAAATATTTAACAGGTTTGCTTTCTCCTCGTCGCTCTCTGCGACTCCCCCCTCATTACTCTTTAAAGGGCACATTCAGATTTATACTTTTTAACATTTATATAATTGAAGAACATTTTAGGGTTAGTTTTTGTCACGAGGGTGTCAAGAACCACGCCTGACTCCGTTATACCCGGGGTCAGGAAGTCGCAGCGGTTGGCTGTGCGCTCTATGTAAGATAGGGCTGTTTCCTTATGGTAGCTTTCTGGGTTTGCTTTGCAAACCCTTTTGGCTCACTCAGGGATCCGTAGCTCCTTCTCCTCAGCTGTTCCTTGTCCAGCACTCCCAACCTCCTTATATTCCCCTCTCACACTTCTCTGGTTGCCAGATATAGAGCTTCCTGCCTGGACATCTATTCTGACCCTCTGGAGCTGTGTTGCTGCGTTCTCTGGTTGTTGGTCCAAAACGCTACCCTCCGGATCCCTGTTGGACCTTTGTTGTCTGCTGTGGTCGCCCACCTGGGTGTATGTGTTTGTCTGTGTTGTCTGTCCTCTCCCTGGTGTTTCCCTCTTAGTGTCAGTGGTGCGGACTAGCGATCCCACCGGCCCGTTCACTATCTAGGGCTCATTTTAGGGAAAGCCAGGGTTTAGGCACGTGATCGCCGCACGGGTGAGGAACCCGTCTAGGGACATCAGGGCAGTCAGGTGCCAGCCGCAAGGTGAGTCAGGGGTCACCACCTTTCCCTCTCCCTTGGGCAGGGCTTTCCCTTTTCCCTCCCTGTGCGTGACGCTGGCCATTACATTATACATTATATCTGGCCCTTATTTTGTGTAGGTAAAAAAAAATATATATTTTTTTTTACCTACTTAGAATCCAGTATGGATCAAATTGCTGCTCTGTCCAAACAATTTCATGGCCAGTCTTTGGAGGTGTCAGGATTGAAGGCGTCGGTCCTCCAGCAACAGCAGCAATTACAACTGACCGTAAGCCCAGCGGTTGCTACTGGTAACCAGGTTGTTGCGGAACCCAAAGTCCCTCTCCCTGACAGATTTTCTGGGGGAAGGGACAAGTTTTTGACATTCCGTGAGGCCTGTAAATTATATTTTAAACTGCGCCCTTACTCCTCAGGTAATGAAGAACAGCGGGTGGGGGTTGTTATTTCCCTGCTGCAGGGGGACCCGCAGTCCTGGGCGTTCTCTTTACCTACCATAAACAGCAAACTAAGCAGCAAAAACCAGTGTCAGGCAGCTGCTGCCAAGGCCAACAAGATAATGGGTTGCATCAGAAGGGGCATAGATTCCCGTGATATGAACATAGTCCTATCACTTTACAAATCGCTAGTCAGACCACACATGGAGTACTGTGTACAGTTCTGGGCTCCTGTAAACAAGGCAGACATAGCAGAGCTGGAGAGGGTTCAGAGGAGGGCAACTAAAGTAATAACTGGAATGGGGCAACTACAGTACCCTGAAAGATTATCAAAATTAGGGTTATTCACTTTAGAAAAAAGACGACTGAGGGGAGATCTAATTACTATGTATAAATATATCAGGGGTCAGTACAGAGATCTCTCCCATCATCTATTTATCCCCAGGACTGTGACTGTGACGAGGGGACATCCTCTGCGTCTGGAGGAAAGAAGGTTTGTACACAAACATAGAAGAGGATTCTTTACGGTAAGAGCAGTGAGACTATGGAACTCTCTGCCTGAGCAGGTGGTGATGGTGAGTACAATAAAGGAATTCAAGAGGGGCCTGGACGTATTTCTGGAGCTTAATAATATTACAGGCTATAGCTACTAGAGAGGGGTCGTTGATCCAGGGAGTTATTCTGATTGCATGATTGGAGTCGGGAAGGAATTTTTTATTCCCCTAAAGTGGAGAAAATTGGCTTCTACCTCACAGGGTTTTTTGCCTTCCTCTGGATCAACTTGCAGGATAACAGGCCGAACTGGATGGACAAATGTCTTTTTTCGGCTTTATGTACTATGTTACTATGTTACTGATTCCCAGGTTCTTCGGTCAGTTGATGAGTTTTTTGGGGCCTTGGGTCTCATATATGACGACCCTGACCGAGTCGCACTGGCTGAATCAAGATTACAGAGACTCCTACAAGGAGAGCGGCCGGTAGAGGAGTATTGCTCTGACTTCCGTAGGTGGGCTACGGATACCCAATGGAACGACTCGGCTCTCAGGAGTCAGTTCTGCTCTGGGTTATCCGAAAGGGTTAAGGATGCGCTTGCATTATATGAGACCCCCTTTTCCCTTGATGCGGTTATGTCCCTTTCTATCCGAATAGATAGACGCCGTAGGGACAGGTTGAAAAAACCGGAGCCATTGGTAACCCCTCCCAAGCAGCAGTTAGTCTGTACGGACTTAGACGAGCCTATGCAGCTAGGAGGAACTACTCGTCAGGTCCGTCCTCCTGAGGTTCGCCGTAGGTGTGGGGTTTGTTTTTTTTGTGGAGAGAGGGGTCATTTCATTAATGTCTGTCCTTCTTTCCTCAGAAACAAAAGACCATCAGAAAACTACTAACCCCAAGATGAGTGGAGGATGTCAGCCGGGGGGTATATGTTTCCTCCATACGTACATCGCAATTTGTGTTACCAGCGGTTATTGTTTTTGGTGATAAGACGGAGACTATTTCTTTCTTTCTAGACAGTGGAGCAGGGGTAAATTTGATAGATGCCCATTTTGCCCGCACTATGGGTTTGTCTCTCTGTACGCTACAGAGACCTATTCCCATATTCGCTATTGATTCTGCTCCTCTGTCTCAGAGAAACCTCACCCACATTGTTCATAATTTACACCTTCGGGTAGGAGGCCACCATAACGAGATGCTTTCATGTTATGTTTTGGAGGGGCTTCCCACTCCGGTAGTGCTGGGTCTTCCCTGGTTGGTAGCGCACAATCCAGTGGTGGATTGGCAGGCCAGGGAGATATTGGAGTGGAGTGAGCAGTGCAGAGAAAATTGCTTAAATAGCAATTGCTTAGTCGCCTCCATAACTACCCTACCTACATTTATTTCGGATTTTGAGGACGTTTTTTCTGAAAAGGGTTGTCAGAAGTTACCACCTCATCGTCCTTATGATTGTCCGGTTAACCTTATTCCCGGCGCAAAATTACCCAAGACCAGGTTATATAATCTTTCAGGTCCAGAGAGACAAGCCATGAAAGATTATATCTTCGAGAGCTTGGCTAAGGGACACATCAGACCCTCTTCTTCACCCGTGGCTGCAGGGTTTTTCTTCGTTAAAAAGAAAGATAGGGGCCTGCGTCCTTGCCTAGATTTTCGCGAATTAAATCGGATAACCATCCGAGACCCATACCCTCTTCCTCTCATTCCTGACCTGTTTAACCAGATTGCGGGTGATAGGTGGTTCTCCAAACTTGATTTTAGGGGGGCCTACAATCTGATTCGTATTAAGGAGGGGGATGAGTGGAAGACAGCTTTTAACACCCCTGAGGGGCATTATGAAAATCTAGTTATGCCTTTCGGTCTGACCAATGCTCCTGCCGTCTTTCAACATTTCGTTAATTACATTTTTAGTCATCTAATCGGCAGGTTTGTGGTAATATATCTAGATGATATTTTAATTTATTCATCTGATCTGAGAACACATGAGGTGCATGTCAGACAAGTACTGCAGGTCCTACGGACGAATAAATTATATGCTAAAATTGAAAAATGTGTCTTCGCCGTTCAGGAGATACAATTCCTAGGTTATTTTTTATCTGCTTCAGGTTTCCGTATGGATCCTAGGAAGGTCCAGGCAATTTTAGATTGGGATCTTCCTGAGAACCTCAAAGCACTGCAACGGTTCTTGGGCTTCGCGAATTTCTATAGGAAATTCATTAAAAATTATTCACTTATTGTAAAACCCCTTACTTACATGACTAAGAAGGGGACAGATTTTTCTAAATGGTCTGACGCCGCTAAAGTTGCTTTTTCCTCTCTAAAAGAGAGGTTTACCTCAGCACCTGTACTAGTCCAACCTGATGTCTCCCAGCCTTTTATTATTGAAGTCGATGCGTCAGAGGTGGGAGTGGGGGCGGTGCTGTCTCAGGGTCCGTCTCCTGGCAAATGGCGTCCTTGTGCTTTCTTTTCTAAAAAACTATCTGCAGCAGAAAAGAACTACGATATTGGCAATAGGGAACTATTAGCTATTAAACTAGCGTTTGAAGAATAGCATCACTTTTTAGAGGGGGCAGTCCACCCCGTCACTGTGATTACGGACCACAAAAATCTTCTGTACCTCGAATCAGCTAAGCGTCTCACCCCTAGACAAGCTAGGTGGTCGCTATTTTTTACCAGGTTTAACTTTGTGATTACCTATCGTCCTGGGGCAAAGAATACCAAGGCTGATGCACTATCTCGTTGTTTCCCTGGAGGGGGTAATGTGAGTGATCCGGTGCCCATTCTTGAAAGAGGAGTGGTTGTTTCTGCGGTACACTCTGTTCTGGAGGGGAAGGTGTTAGAGGCCCAGGGGGACGCCCCGGTCTCTTGCCCCTCAGAGAAATTGTTTGTACCGTTGAACCTGCGTTTCGAATTATTAAAGGAACATCATAATTCGGCACTTGCTGGGCACCCGGGTAGTAAAGCAACCTTGGAGCTATTGTCTTGTCGTTTTTGGTGACCAAGGTTGCGTCAGGATGTATTGGATTTTGTGTCTTCTTGTTCTACCTGTGCGCGCGCAAAAGGTTCACATACACGTCCTGCAGGGTCTCTATTACCACTCGTCATTCCCAATAGACCATGGACACATCTGTCAATGGATTTTATCATGGACTTACCTTTGACTGCGGGTAAAACAGTTATTTTGGTAGTAGTGGACAGGTTTAGCAAAATGGTACACTTTATTGCGTTACCCGCACTACCTAATGCTAAGACTCTTGCTCAGGTATTCGTCAGTGAAATCGTGAAGCTTCACGGGGTCCCCTCCGATGTTGTTTCGGATCGGGGTACCCAGTTTATTTCTAAATTTTGGAAAGCTTTTTGTTCCCGTTTGGGGGTACACTTGTCCTTTTCCTCAGCTTTCCATCCTCAGTCGAATGGACAGACTGAGCGTACCAACCAAAACCTGGAGACATATCTAAGATGTTTTGTGTCTGAAAACCAAGAGTTGTGGTCATCATATTTACCGTTAGCTGAGTTTGCCATAAATAATCGTCGTCAGGAATCCACTGGGAAGTCACCATTTCTTGGTGCATATGGTTTTCATCCGCAATTCTGTACTTTCAAAGAGGGGGGGTCTTCTGGGGTTCCCGAAGAGGAACGGTTTTCGTTATCTCTTTCATCGGTATGGCAGAAGGTGCAAGCTAACTTTAAAAATATGGGAGGTAAATACAAATGCATGGCTGATAAGAGACGGTCGCCAGGTCCGGACCTAGGAGTGAATGACTATGTGTGGTTGTCTACTAGGAATATAAAATTAAAGGTTCCCTCTTGGAAACTGGGTCCTAGGTTTATTGGTCCTTACAAAATTGTAGCCATCGTCAACCCCGTGGCTTTTCGCCTGGAGTTACCTCAGACTTTTAAAATCCATAATGTCTTTCATAAGTCGTTACTCAAGAAATATGTTCCACCTCTAGAACTGTCACCGCTGCCACCCCCTCCTGTTGTTGTGGATGGTAATCTAGAATTTCAGATATCCAAAATTGTTAATTCTCGTCGGGTCCGCCGCTCTCTTCAATATCTGGTGCATTGGAGAGGTTACGGTCCCGAGGAAAGAATGTGGGTTCCTGCGTCTGAGGTAAACGCCGACAGGCTAGTTCGGGTTTTTCATGCCTCTAATCCTGAGAGACCTGGTCCTGAGTGTCCGGAGGCCCCTCGTAGAGAGGGGGGTACTGTCACGAGGGTGTCAAGAACCACGCCTGACTCCGTTATACCCGGGGTCAGGAAGTCGCAGCGGTTGGCTGCGCGCTCTATGTAAGATAGGGCTGTTTCCTTATGGTTGCTTTCTGGGTTTTCTTTGCAAACCCTTTTGGCTCACTCAGGGATCCGTAGCTCCTTCTCCTCAGCTGTTCCTTGTCCAGCACTCCCAACCTCCTTATATTCCCCTCTCACACTTCTCTGGTTGCCAGATATAGAGCTTCCTGCCTGGACATCTATTCTGACCCTCTGGAGCTGTGTTGCTGCGTTCTCTGGTTGTTGGTCCAAAACGCTACCCTGTTGGACCTTTGTGGTCTGCTGTGGTCGCCCACCTGGGTGTATGTGTTTGTCTGTATTGTCTGTCCTCTCCCTGGTGTTTCCCTCTTAGTGTCAGTGGTGCGGACTAGCGATCCCACCGGCCCATTCACTATCTAGGGCTCATTTTAGGGAAAGCCAGGGTTTAGGCACGTGATCGCCGCACGGGTGAGGAACCCGTCTAGGGACGTCAGGGCAGTCAGGTGCCAGCCGCAAGGTGAGTCAGGGGTCACCACCTTTCCCTCTCCCTTGGGCAGGGCTTTCCCTTTTCCCTCCCTGTGCGTGACGCCGGTCATTACAGTTTTACTCTCTTTGGCAATTAATCTCTCGGTCTCTAGTTTGGCCGCTTTTATTTGTTTTTTACATGTTCTATTTTTGTCCTTATAGTTTTTCAGTGCTTCCGTGGTACCCTCCTGTTTTAGTGATTTATATGCTTTCTTTTTGTCATTTATTGCTTTCTTTACAGTTCTATTTATCCATATCTGTTTCTTTTTGTTCCTTAACCTTTTATTCCCATATGGTATGTACCTCTCACAATTAGATTTTAGGATGCTTTTAACGATATCCCATTTTGTGGCTGTATTTTTATTTTTGAGGACTTTGTCCTAGTTAGTTAGGCCTATGGCCTCTCTTAGTTGGCTAAATTTAGCTTTTTTGAAGTTTGGTATTTTTGTTCCTCCCTGTAGAAACGCTCTTTTGAACGATAATTGGAAGGTTATTACTTTATAGTCACTATTTCCCAGCTGTCCCCCAACCTGCACGTCTGTTGTTCTGTCAGGCCTATTGGTTAATACTAAGTCCAGTATGACTGTCCCTCTAGTCTTTTACTAATGAAATAAGAAGTGACTTGAATTAAATTCTTGCATCTGAAAATGAAGTGCGAGTGCCGGTCATTCCTTTACAGTGTCCCTCTAGTCGGGTCCTGAACCAGTTGGGAGAAGTAATTGTCTGCGGGGAGGAGACTCGAGCATTGCGCTCGAGCACATGTGGTACTCGGTCGAGTACCGCCATGTGCCGAGCATAACGATGCTCGAGCCGAAATGATATTGGGCCGAGCATGCTCGCTTATCACTAAACACCACCAAACAGTTGTAAATATAATGAGTGTCATCCTCTGATCCTGTGCATTAGAAATCCTATTCAACAGGATTCGGGGATATATGTTTTAGAAGCATGTGTAAGTGACAAAGATCCCCTAGGCAAATTTAGAATGTCGGTGAGGGAAAAACCTCAAAGTTCAGTTGCATCTGTGGCTCCTACAACCTTACCTATAATTGGCATTAAATATTTGGCCAATTAAAAAATATATATATATATAAAAACAAACTGGCCTTAGAGACAGATTTTATACAGTAAAGCTCTTTGGTGTTTTCCCTCCAGGATATTGTTCTTACTTATTCAGCTAAATAAGACAAGTAGTGACTCTGATAGGTCCTGACAGTTGGTTTAAATGCAGATATCTGGTGATTGTGTGGAGATTTGAAACTCCAACCCAGGATGCAGGTAGAATAAAGTGGCCAATGTACGCTGATCAAGTCCTGATGCCATTTGTTCTATTCTCACCTCCTGAGCGGCATCAAATCAGAAAACAATGTCCGGTCACGAGTAAGGAGGTCGCTCCCTACATCCTTTGACTCACATGTATACATGGATGCCATAGGAATCTGTAGAAGAGTTTCTGAAAGTCAGATAGTTGCAGGATTTGAGTGATTCATTCCCACGATTAATAGTAAAAAAAAAAAAAATTTGATTGGATTAACATCTCTATTGTCATCAACAGAGATTTGTGAATTACATCTGTGATGCTGCGAAGGGAATGGTGGAACAACTGAGCTATTTTCCAGTGATGACTCTACAGAACCGACTGGTCCTTGACAGCAGAAAAAGGAGGGGTCTACAAAATCGTTGGAAGTTCCTGCTGCCTCTACATTCCAGACAACACTGCCCCTGATGGAAGGATCACCAAGGATCAAATGAAACTAATGGACTTTATCAAATGAACTGACGGGAAAACCTCTGAAATGAATCACATCATGGCCAGAACAAAGTTTTGGGAACTGGTTCAGCCATTACAATGTTTTTAGCATGCTATTATATAGTTCTCCATTTTAGGAAAATAGTTTTTAAGAATGTTTAATACATCCATGCCCACACAATGTATATGTGCTGTGCCCTGTCAAAGACAAAGATAATTCCATCCTGAAGTAAATAAAACCTTATTGATGGTTGCGGGGTAAATAGGACAAGGGGAAGGCAAACCTGAAAGGGAGTTAAGGGGACCTGGTGAACCAATAAGGAGAGTCCAGCTCTTTGCTGTTTAGGGCGTTGGGAGAGTACTTCACTTTTGCCTGTTCACCTTTGGTCTATTTCCCGCAAAAGGATAGATTTCTGAGAGATGGGATTTATTTCTCTCTCTCTCTCTCTCGCTCTCTCTTTCTCTCTCTATATATATATATATACAAACCGTATTCCAAAAAGGTTGGGACACTAAACAAATTGTGAATAAAAACTGAATGCAATGATGTGAAGATGGCAAATGTCAATATTTTATTTGTAATAGAACGTAGATGACAGATCAAACGTTTAATCCGAGTAAATGTATCATTTTAAAGGAAAAATACGTTGATTCCAATTTTCACGGTGTCAACAAATCCCAAAAAAGTTGGGACAAGTAGCAATAAGAGGCAGGAAAAAGTAAATTTGAGCATAACGAAGAGCTGGAAGACCAATTAACACTAATTAGGTCAATTGGCAACATGATTGGGTATAAAAAGAGCTTCTCAGAGTGGCAGTGTCTCTCAGAAGCCAGGATGGGTAGAGGATCACCAATTCCCACAATGTTGCGCAGAAAGATAGTGGAGCAATATCAGAAAGGTGTTACCCAGCGAAAAATTGCAAAGACTTTGCATCTATCATCATCAACTGTGCATAACATCATCCGAAGATTCAGAGAATCTGGAACAATCTCTGTGCGTAAGGGTCAAGGCCGTAAAACCATACTGGATGCCCGTGATCTCCGGGCCCTTAAACGACACTGCACCACAAACAGGAATGCTACTGTAAAGGAAATCACAGAATGGGCTCAGGAATACTTCCAGAAACCATTGTCAGTGAACGCAATCCACCGTGCCATCCGCCGTTGCCAGCTGAAACTCTACAGTGCAAAGAAGAAGCCATTTCTAAGCAAGATCCACAAGCTCAGGCGTTTTCACTGGGCCAGGGATCATTTAAAATGGAGTGTGGCAAAATGGAAGACTGTTCTGTGATCAGACGAGTCACGATTCGAAGTTCTTTTTGGAAATATGGGACGCCATGTCATCCGGACCAAAGAGGACAAGGACAACCCAAGTTGTTATCAACGCTCAGTTCAGAAGCCTGCATCTCTGATGGTATGGGGTTGCATGAGTGCGTGTGGCATGGGCAGCTTGCATGTCTGGAAAGGCACCATCAATGCAGAAAAATATATTCAGGTTCTAGAACAACATATGCTCCCATCCAGACGTCATCTCTTTCAGGGAAGACCCTGTATTTTTCAACAAGATAATGCCAGACCACATTCTGCATCAATCACAACATCATGGCTGCGTAGGAGAAGGATCCGGGTACTGAAATGGCCAGTCTGCAGTCCAGATATTTCACCTATAGAGAACATTTGGCGCATCATAAAGAGGAAGGTGCAACAAAGAAGGCCCAAGACGATTGAACAGTTAGAGGCCTGTATTAGACAAGAATGGGAGAGCATTCCAATTTCTAAACTTGAGAAACTGGTCTCCTCGGTCCCCATACGTCTGTTGAGTGTTGTAAGAAGAAGGGGAGATGCCACACAGTGGTGAAAATGGCCTTGTCCCAACTTTTTGGGGATTTGTTGACACCATGAAATTCTGATTCAACATATTTTTCCCTTAAAATGGTACATTTTCTCAGTTTAAACTTTTGTTCCGTGATTTATGTTCTATTCTGAATAAAATATTAGAAGTTGGCACCTCCACATCATTGCATTCAGTTTTTATTCACGATTTGTAGAGTGTCCCAACTTTTTTGGAATCCGGTTTGTACATAATGTGAACATTCTGTAGTATACATTTTTGTGTAGTACACTAGATGGCCGCAAACCAGATGTATGAGCCACATGTGCATTAAGGTCACTAGTGGAGGGGGAAGGGGGGATTAGTTTGCAGTTTTCAAATCTACCTATGAACTCAGAGTTGAAGTTGCTGAAACCACTCCTATCAAGTTAAGGAGCCAATAGTCTCTTCTTAACCTGTTGTGGACACATGACGTACCGGTTCGTCATGATGTCCCGGTACTTAAGGACACATGACGTACCAGTACGTCATGCGTATTTCCAATCACCGCCCGCCCCCTCTCAATTTCAGGATGGCCGAGCGATTAGCAAGCAGAGTGTCAGCACATTGCTCACACTATGCTTGAAACGGCTGACATCTGTGCTGTGATGTCAGCCGTTTAACCCCTTACATGCCACGGTCTGAAGGGACCGCTGTATGAAAGGGGTAAACAGGGAGGGAGCTCCCTCCCTCTCACATTGGGGGCTGTTGTGCGTTTTCAGCCCCCGATTCTTGACGGGATCACAGAGGGAGGGAGCCCCCTCCCTCCCCATCACCTGCTGCTCTGTTCTGGCAGCGAGTGGTGGTTACCATGGCAACCGGACGCCTTCACAGGCTTCCGGCTGTCCATGGTGCTGATCAGACTACGTAAAAGTGAAAATACAGTACAGTACACTATATAGTGTACTGTATTGTATTATACAGACATCAGACCCACTGGATCTTCAAGAACCAAGTGGGTCTGGGTCAAAAAAAGGTAAAAAAAAGGTTAAATAAAAAGGTCAAAATAAAAAAAAAACATTTATTACTGATTAAAAATTAAAAAAATCTAATTCCCTACACATGTTTGATATCACTGCGTCAGTAATGACCTAATCTATAAAACGGTCACGTTACTTTCCCTGCACGGTGAACGCATAAAAAATAAATAAAATAAAAACTATGATGAAATTGAAATTTTGCCCACCTTATTCGCAAAAAAGGTAATAAAAGTGATCAAAAAGTCATATGTGTGCCAAAATAGTACCAATAAAACCATCACCTTATCCCGCAAAAAATGAGCCCTTACATGAGGCAATGGCCAAAAAATAAAAAAAAATATGGCTCTCGGACTAAAACATGATTTTTTTTTGTTTAAAAAATGCTTTTCTATGTTAAACGTAATTTTTTTTTTAAAAGTAGACATATTAGGTATTGCCGCATCCGTAAGAACCTGCTGTATAAAAATACCACATGACCTAAACCCTGAGGTGACAAATATAAATAAAAAAAATTAAAAAATTTAAAAAATTAAAATGGTTGTCAAAAAAGCTATTTTTGTCACCTTACATCACAAAAAGTCTAATAGCAAGCGATCAAAAATTCATATGCACCCCAAAATAGTGCCAATCTAACCGTCATCTCATCCCACAAAAATGATACCCTACCTAAGACAATCGCCTAAAAACTGAAAAAACTATGGCTCTCGGACTATGGAGACACTAAAACATGATTTTTTTTGTTTCAAAAATGAAATAATTGTGTAAAACTTACATAAATAAATAAAAAGTTGACCTATTAGGTATCTCCGCATCTGTAAAACTCTGCTCTATAAAAATACCACATGACCTAACCTGTCAGATGAATGTTGTAAATAACAAAAAATAAAAACGGTGCCAAACCAGCTATTTCTTGTTACCTTGCCTCACAAAAAGCGTAATATAGAGCAACCAAAAATCATATGTACCCTCAAATAGTACCAACAAAACTGCCACCCTATCCAGTAGTTTCCAAAATGGGGTCACTTTTTTGGAGTTTCTACTCTAGGGGTGCATCAGGGGGGCTTCAAATGGGACATGGTGTCAAAAAAACAGTCCAGCAAATTTGCCTTCCAAAAACTGTATGGAATTCCTTTCCCTCTGCGCTTCATCAAGATTTTGCTCTCCTCCCGTCTGTTCGAATTCCCTGCTACAGTCCAGCCACACTCTAACTGTATTCATTAACTTCTCATCTTCTAATCTACCTTTCTTTTCTGTCAGCAAAGTTTGCCATGTTGTACAACACAAAGTACGACCGTTACATATACCATATCCTTTCTCTAGCTTGCTTAGACTTTTCACAAATCATTTTCCTCTCCTGTCCGCCACGTACTGCTCAGGTGAGCAGTAACCCTTTGGGACACTTGCGTTATGTCCCATTATCTCTCACACCTACTGGAGCCATCTAGAGACCTCTGTATAGAGTAATCACTGGACCTGATGAAGCTTTGAGTCCCAGACAAACACACAGCTGGTGAGCTGACCTTGTAAATTTTTTTATGTCCGGGCCTGTTGGTGAGCTGACCCAGTAAAAGATTGTAGGTGAAGGCCTGTTGGTGAGCTGACCCTCTAAAAGATTATTTGCGAGGGCCGGAAGATGAGCTGACACTGTAAAAGATTGTAGGTGAGGGCCTGCTGGTGAGCTAACCCTCAAAAAAATTATATGCGAGGGCGTGCAGGTGAGCTGACCCTCTAAAAAATTATATACGAGGGCCTGAATGTGAGCTGACCCTGTAAAACATTATATGCGAAGGGGATATATGCGAGGGCATTATATGTGACGAATAAGCATGTTTTGATATGATGGAAGGGAAGAGGAGTAGGAGGATGAGAAAAGGAAGCTTCAACCATATACCCTTGTTTGTGGTGGAAGGGGTGCATGGGAATACAGTGTATTCAGTACATTATAAACAACACATTTAAAGTGCCTTTGTTCATCCTCTATTCTCTGGTGGAGTCGAGAAGTCAGGGTAAATCCAGGCCTTTTTCATTTTTATAAGAGTCAACCTGTCAGCATTTTCAGTTGACAGGCGGATACGCTTATCTGTTATAATGTCACCAGCAGCACTAAATACCCACTCAGGCAAAACGCTGCCGGCAGGGCAGGCCAGCACCTCAAAGGCGTTGGACACCAGATTGTGCCACATGTCCAGCTTGGACACCCAGTAGTTGTAAGGCACTGAGGGATCACTGAGGACACTGACACGGTCTGCTACGTACTCCTTCCCATCTTCCAAAACTTTTCCCTCCTTGTGACACTAGGGCCGCTCATCAGGGTGAGTGTGCTGGCGGGGTGTCATGAAACTGTACCAGGCCTTGGAGTGTGTTGCACTGCCTCTGTTGGAACTGCTGTGTGTTCCCCTTGTCTCCCCTCCTCGGTTGCCCAAGGATCTACGGACTCTGCTGCCAGCATTGTCAGATGGAGATTTTTGGAGCAATTTTTTAACAAGGACCTTCTGGTATTGCACCATTTTGCTCGTCCTCTCCACCTGAGGAATAAGAGATGAGAAGTTCTCTTTGCAGCGGGGGTCGATAAGCGTGAACACCCAGTAATCCGTGTTGTCTAAAATGCGTGTAACGCGCGAGTCGCGCAAAAGGCAGCCTAACATGAAGTCAGCCATGTGTGCCAGAGTACCAACAGGCAAGACTTCGCTGTCATCATCAGGAGGATAACTCTCAATCTCCTCATCCTCTTCCTCCTCTTCTGCCCACCCAAGCTGAACAGATGGAATTGAACTTCCATGGGTACTACCCTCTGTAGCGGAGGCAACCGTCTCCTGCTCCTCCTACTCCTCCTGTTCATCGTCCAATTCGCGCTGAGAAGACGGCCGGAGGGTGGTCTGGCTATCACCCTGTGTAATGGCTTCTTCCCCCATTTCCACCTCTTTCACATGCAAAGCGTCGTCCTCAATTGTGAGCAGCGGGCGTTTGAGTAGACACAGAAGAGGGATGGTTACACTGATAATAGCGTTATCGCCGTTCACCATCAATGTTGATTCCTCAAAGTTTCTTAAAGCGTCACAGAGGTCAGACATCCATGCCGACTCTTCGCTTCTGATTAGTGGAAGCTGACTGGAAAGGCGACGAACATGTTGCAGCTGGTATTCCACTACTGCCCTCTGCTGCTCGCAAAGCCTGGCCAACATGTGGAACATGGAGTTCCAGCACGCGCTCATGTCGCACAACAGTCGGTGAGCCAGCAATTTAAAGCGCTGCTGCAGCGTTGACAGGCCGGATGAAGCTGTCGATGACTTGCGGAAATGTGCACACATGCGGCACACCTTCACCAGTAGCTCAGGCAAATTGGGGTAGGTTTTGAGAAACCTCTGAACCATTAAGTTCAAGACGTGGGCTAGGCATGGGACGTGTGTGAGCTTGCCGAGCTCCAAAGCCACCACCAAGTTACGGACATTATCACACACAACCATGCCTGGTTGTAGGTTGAGTGGCAAGAGCCACAGCTCAGTCTGGTCTCTTATCCCCTGCAACAGCTCTGTGGTGGTGTGCTGTTTGTCCCCTAAGCATATCAGCTTCAGCACGGCATGTTGACGCTTCCCCACTGCAGTGCTACAATGTTTCCAGCTACCGGTTGATGGCTGACTGGTGCTGCACGTGGATAATTCTGAGGTGGAAGTGGAGGAGGAGACGGAGGAGGAGAAGTGGGGGTTGGAGCCACTAATGTAGGTGTTGGCAGAAGCCCTGATGGAATTAGTGCCCGAAATCCTTGGCATCGGTAGCACCTGTGCCATCCCAGGGTACGACTCGCTCCCGGCCTCCAAAATGTTCACCCAGTGTGTCGTCAGAGAAATGTAGCATCCCTGGCCAAATGCACTTGTCCATATGTCCATGGTTAAGTGGACCTTTGCAGTAACTACGTTGGTCAGGGCACGTGTGACGTTTCGAGACACATGCTGGTGTAAGGCGGGCACGACACAGCTTGAAAAATAGTGGCGGCTGGGGAAAGAGTACCGCGGGGCAACATCAGGCTGCGGAAGGCCTCAGTGTCCACAAGCCTAAATGGCAACATTTCCAGGGCCAGTAATTTTGAAAGGTGCGCATTTAGTGCTATGGCCTGTGGGTGGGTGGCTGGGTATTTGCACTTGCATTCAAATGCCTGGGGAAAATACATTTGGATGCTGCACTGGGACAGAGAAGTAGATGTGGTCACTGATGGTGCTTGCAAAGGTCCAGGTGCAGTGCAGGAGGTATCCCCGTCTGCGCCTTCGACAGGCGATTGGCCATCACATACCATAAGGGAAGAAGAGGCAGTGGTGTGACCGCAGACACAGATTGTGGACCCAGGTGTTCGTCCCACTTATTACGGTGCTTGGATGTCATGTGGCGGATCATGCTGGTGGTGGTGAGGTTGCTAGTGTTCACGCCCCGGCTCATTTTGGTGTGGCACAGGTTACAAACTACTATTCTTTTGTCATCCGCACTTTCCCCCAAAAAAGCACCATATTGCGGAACACCTACCCCTTGGCAAGGGAGATTTACGCAAGGGTGTGTTCGGTGGAACAGTTGTGGGCATGTTTGGTGTGGCCTGCCTTCTCCATTTTGCCCCCCCACTGCCTCTTCCAGCCTGTTGCAGTGCTGCAGATCCTTCCCCCTCTGTATTGCTGTCCTTGCTTGGCTTTCCACCTTCCCAGGTTGGGTCAGTGACCTCATTGTCCACCACCTCCTCTCCCCCTTCCTCACTTTCATCATCCTCTTGATTTGTTGACCTAACCACAACCTCAGTGATTGACAACAGTGTCTCATTCTCTTCATCAACCTCTTGAGACAGTAATTGCAGTTGACTCATTGGCAACTTTGTCTTATCATCATCATCCACCTCATTAAACACTAATTTCCGTTCCCCACCGTCATGTTCTTGTGACTGTGGATGCTCAAGAGGTTGGGAATCAAGGTACAAGATCTCAGGTCCCTCTTCGAGCGTGCTTGGCAAGAGGGCTAAATCAAGTAATGGCGATGAAAAGAGCTCCTCGTAATTTCCGAGTGTGGGATCACTTGTTTGGCCAGACTCTACATGATGGTGGGAGGAAGAAGGATCAGGGAGAGGATTCTGTTGACCTGACTCTTGGCTACTGAGACTAGACTTGTTGGAAGACAGGGTGGTGCTTAACCGACTGGAAGCATTATCTGCTGCAATCCAACCGACCACCTGGTCGCACTGGTCTGACTTCAAGAGTTTTGTCCTGCGATGCCCTGCAAAACGGGACATGAAGCTAGGTATCGTGGATGATTTTTTTTTCTTGTGCTCTGGCAGCAGGCACAGTTTCAATGCACCCAGGGCCACGGCCTCTGCGTGAACCTTCAGCATCACAGCCAATTCCCCGTCCCTTACTGCTCGCCTTCTTCATACTAAATGTTATATGTACGCTTGACACACAAGATGCGGCACGGATGTCACAGTTCACAGCTAGCACAGTATATTGAAAAAGTACGTAAAAGTATAGAAAAAGGAAAATAGATTTCACTCATATTTCTACAATCTCTGGCCCTGACACACAGAAGGTATTGGACAGATGTCACAAGTCACTGGTGACACCCTCTATATAAAAGGTATTGAAAATGATGTAAAAAAATATATTAATTTTCACTTATGTTTCTCACATCTCTGGCCCTGACACACAGAAAATATTGTTCAGATGTCACAAGTCCATGCTGACCCTCTCTACAGTGTATAAAAAGTATTGAAAATGTTGGGAAAAATATAGTAATTTTCACTTATACTTCTCAAATCTCTGACCCTGACACACGGAAGGTATTGGACAGATGTCACAAGTCACTGCTGACACCCTCTATATAAAAAGTGTTGAAAATGATGGAAAAAATATAGTAATTTTCACTTATGTTTCTCCAATCTCTGTCCCTGACACACAGAAGGTATTGGACAGATGTCATAAGTCACTGCTGATACCTTCTATATAAAAAGTATTAAAAAAGATGGAAAAAATATAGTAATTTTCAGTTTTATTTCTCAAATCTCTGGCCCTGATACGCAGAAGGTATTGGACAGATGTCAGAAGTCACTGCAGACACCCTCTATAGAAAAAGTATTGAAAATGATGGGAAATTCTTTTTTGTACTTTAGCTATAAAATACTGCCAGCCTGCCACCACACACAATAGTCCTTAAAAGGGAAACATTTTTCTCCTAATTGATTGCTATCAGACTCCCTACACTCTCTGTCCCTTCCGAAGCACAGCTCTCCCTGTCTACAAATGAGCCGAACATGGCTACTGACATTACAGTGAGGGCACTACTTACCTGCACGTATATTGACTGCATAGCAGCCGCGAAACGTGCGGGAAGGAGACTCGAGTATTGTGCTCTAGCACATGCGGAACTCGGCCCCATACCGCCATGTGCCGAGCATAGCGATGCTCGAGCCGAACAGCAGTTAAGCCGAGCATGCTCGCTCAACACTAGATATTATAACTTATTACTTGTAATTAGCAATCCACAGGGCGGTCTCCCTAACGGCAGGCAAAAACCTCTGCTCCATTCTTTGTACAGGATGGTTTCCTAAATTCTGTTCCAAAATGTCCATATAGGGATGTGGTAATAGACAACCACGCGTATAGTCATCCGGTTGTGTCCAGGCGCTTTTAGGCTTCTCCCGGTCACTGGTGCTTGTGGAGCCCATGAGATAATGCTGCTTCTATCTCCACTAGACTTACTCTATATCCATAAGCAACTCTGGTCTGTGCTAGGTAGCTATTATGCTGGTTTCCATTCTCCCTCAGCCTGGCGACAGCCAAGGAACTAAAATGGCAGCTACATCCTGGACAGGTGCTGCTCCACACCTGCTCACACATAACTAGCTTCCTTCCTGTTCTTCCACTGTTCTCCTGTTCTCCCATGTATTAGCAAAGCCTCTGATATATATAAAAGTGGTGCCAGCATCGCCTAGGGGTGAATAGATGTAATGACACTCTCCTCTAAAACAGCCTGTTATAAGGAATTTACAGTTTACACAACAATACATTGACATGATATATACAGAAGTTTGAAGTACCCATGACCATCACTAAGTGGGACACTGCAAATGTCTCCAACTATGCCCCTCTCTCGATTTACATAAAATACATTATTTTAATGTAGAGATCCAAGAATTATGTTGGAGGCATGTAGTGTATGTTGTGTAATGCTGTTCTGCACCTCGTTTGCCTGGGCAAACGGAGTCACACAGGGGAGGAACTGCTCCGTGTCCTTTAGCAAGAAATCGAATCCTGGCTTTCTCCACAACAACTCAATATCAGAACCATGGTGACCGACAACGGGAAGAACATGGTGTCGGCGCTGCGTCAAGGATGGCTGAGCCGTGCGCCCTGCATGGCACACGTGTTCAATCTGGTTGTCAAGCCGTTCCTTACAAGACATCCTAGAAATGGTCAGGAAACTTTGCATGCACTTCAGCCACTCATACATCGCAAAGCACACCCTCCTTGAGCTGCAGCGGCAGAACGGCATCCCCCAACATAGGCTGATATGTGTCGTTTCCACCCGTTGGAATTCCACCCTCCATATGTTGGACTGACTGTACGAACAAAGAAAGGCCATCAACGGTTTTTTGATGATCCAAGCTGACAGGAGTACTCCCCTGTGTAACTTCGATGTCAGCCAGTGGCAGCTCATGCGTGACATCTGCCATTTGCTCAGGCCCTTTCAGGAGGCTATGTTTTTTGTCAGTCACCAGGACTATGGGATGAACAACTTCATTCCACTGCTTCATGTCCTGGAACCGATGCTGGTAAATCTGGCTAGTCAGAGGACAAGAGACGGGGCGTCTAGAAAGATGGCGGCAGAGTTTGATAAATTTGTCTGTAAAGATCTCTGTTTATAGTCTGTGAACGGGAACATAATTTATCACAAGGATATGCAAACACCTACTAATGGGGTGTTACCCCCCAGAAGTAGGTCATCGGCACGAAGGGGCAGTCATTTTCACAGCTCGAGGTATAACGGCTACTAGGAGCTCACGGCTATCGTAGGGTTCCAAAGAAACTTTGACTGTTGTTTTGTTAAGCTGGTGATTAGTTCTCAGGACCTTATGTAGCTAGCAGAGATGTGGACCGGGTATGACGTGTCTGGATCAGTGTCGGCCACAGAGCGTGGTTTATCTGTGGCCGTCGAACCTCGCATGGACATTGCTTATGCCATCCTAGCAGAGGACTTCAAGACTTCATGAAATGATATTCATAAAAAAAAAGGATGAGGTCACGTTGGAAGAAGTGGACAATTTATTCCAATATCTTTACACGCATTTCTTCAGACACTTTAGAATCCACTTATCAGCAACCCAGCTTGTCAAGGTGATGGCATCTGTGGCATCAGTGCATTGTGAAGGAAAAGTTCTTCAGTAAGGACTACCTAATCCGAGTGCAGGGATTCATCATGGAGCTGGCCATCAATAACATCCAGTATTGAACTCATGGGCGACTCTCATCTTGGACCTTGTCCACAATGTTCGGGACCCCCCCAGACGTCTTACATGTCTTAGACATGATCCCTGCAGTGCTTACTACATGTTATACCACTTCTTACCGTTCTGTTACAGCGGTTGTGAAATCTGCACATACTAAGGCTTATTTATGAAGATTTTCGGGTGTTGCCTGCACCGACCAGTTACCATCCAGCTATAATTGTGTAGCCTGGAATGAGCTGGAGTCAGCTTATTCGCTGGACTGTCCTCCAGTTATCAGCCATAACCCAATACATTTCATGATCAATATGTATTACCATCGTGGTCACCCCAACACTGGTCGTCAATCTATTCTTGTTGATTAAGCACTTTTATTTTCAGTTGGTCTTTTAAATCTTGTTAGGTTAAGGTTTTGCACCTTCTGTGCCTGCTGTGTCCTGTTTGTGAAATAAAGTTGTTGTTTTTTTTCCCCCGTTCAAAAAATATATAAAGAGTTGGCGTCTGATTTGGTAGGCAAAAGCAGGAGTGTGTACAAACCACATAATACGTGTAAATATTTCCTTCACAAGTCATCTCTGTTTTGGATACACTCCTGTTTTTTTGGGCATTACAATACTGGTGGATTGCCCAAATGCTGGCCGAGTAAAGGCTGATGCTCCACAGACAGGATCTGTTTTTTGGAGGTTATTGTTCTGACTGATAAGAGTAAGGGCAAAATAATCAGTGACGTCAACACAAATTTACTGCTGACACCCTCTCCACTCTGTCAGGGGGGCTCTACTTGTATAAGAGTTTATTAGAACAGGTTCTGCAGAAATCTATGTGGAATCAGCTTACGAGTTGACGGTGTAAATGAAGTACGCTTCTTCTTGGCGCTAACATTGACCTGTAAGGCTGAGTTCCTACTTGAGTTATTTGGTCAGTTGTTTGTCCCCGTGACTGCCCAAATAAGTGAAGTGTGCAGTGATTCTAAGAGCAAAGCCGGTCATCTACATGTCATACTGACTCACAGTAATTTTTCACTACCAAAGCAGACTCCCTATGCGTGTTACATCAAGGCACAGTGTTCTACACCCCTATAAAGGCTCTCTGTAGCCCAGAAATAGCTGTATTTTAACACGATTTGACACATATATATTCGGATCCAAACATGTTTCCCCAAAAATTCGGCGAACCAGCAAATCAAATTTTTAAAAAAATCCCTCATCTGTTGTCACAAATAATTTCGAATTGAATCTTTTTGTGAAATTTGGCAACCCGTCTGAATTAAATTTTTGAGAAATTTGCTCATCTCTAGTGTTAGGCATAACTTTCTACAATTAAAAGGGGTTGTCCAGTGGCAGAGAAAAAATGTATTTTTTTTCACAAATACTTACCGTATTTTTCGCCCCATAAGACGCACTCCCCCCCCCCAAAAAAAATGGGAGGAAAATGCACCTGCGTCTTATGGGGCGAATGCTGACAAGTTTAACATCGCTGGCTGCGATGTGCGAGCGGAGGAGGGACTGGGAGGAGGAGTTGGGGGCCGGCAATTGCGGCGGGGCGGTGCAGTCACTGTACTATTGCCGCGCCCCGCCGCTCCAGTGCTGCACAAATATAAAATGTATTATTCAATTAAAAGTTATTAAACATGCCCCCCTCACTCCTAATAGTACCGTATATCCTAATAGCTTCTGTACAATGCTGGCAGGCAGGTCGGGCGGGCGCCAGCGTAACTACCTGATGTCATGTGCCTGTGCGCCTACTTTATGAATGAAGCAGTCGGCGCCGGCAAGTGACGTCAGTGAGTGGCGCGCCGGCCACCCGGCCTGCCTGCCGGCATTGTACAGAAGCTATTAGGATATACGGTACTATTAGAAGTGAGGGGGGCATGTTTAATAACTTTTAATTGAATAATACATTTTATATTTGTATACTGGGGGGGCGGGGCGGTGGCGGGGGACGACGACACGGAATCTGTGGATGGCACAGTTAAGGGGTGGGGGTCTGTGGATGGCACTGTTATGGGCTGGGGGGGTCTGTGGATGGCACTGTTATGGGGTGGGGGGTCTGTGGATGGCACATATATAACAGTGCCATCCACAGATCCCCCCTGTAACAGTGCCAGCCACAGATCCCCCCTGTAACAGTGTCCGTCATTCACAGATCCCCCATAACAGTGTCCGTCATCCACAGATCCCCCCATAAGTGTCCGTCATCCACTGAACCCCCCATAAGTGTCCGTCATCCACAGATCCCCCCATAAGTGTCCGTCATCCACAGATCCCCCCATAAGTGTCTGTCATCCACAGATCCCCCCATAAGTGTCCGTCATCCACAGATCCCCCATAAGTGTCCGTCATCCACAGATCCCCCATAACAGTGTCCGTCATCCATAGATCCCCCCATAACAGTGTCCGTCATCCACAGATCCCCAGTAATTGTGCCATCCACAGACCACCATTAGTTCCAAACCCACCAAAAGCACACCTTTTGGTTAAAATATTTTTTTTCTTATTTTCCTCCCCAAAAACCTAGGTGCGTCTTATGGGCCGGTGCGTCTTATAGGGCGAAAAATACAGAAATTATAGGATAAAGCTAAAAAAAAATGATACAAATGTCATATTCGTATATATATTGTATTTGTTTACATTTTGCGCACCTAAAAATGTTGATTAGGAATTATTCTGTATTTTCATAACTTTTTTCTATACAAAGGTGGAAATTAAGCAAATAAAGCATGAGGTGGTCATGAGGAGGTTAATGCTACGGTAGCGTGTGTCTGATACTTTCCTATCCTACAGGGAGGAAATAATTCATAGTAGGAAATTAAAATCAATATATTATAATGATAACAGAGATTGAGATTAATCCCAATGGTTTAGTTTTCTTCTTATAAATATTGATAAAATTCTTAATAGCAAAAAGGAGACCCTGAAGAGGTCGGGCAAAGAGATGGTATGTCCTATGTCACACTCTTTTCATAATACAATTATTCCACCCAGTGTTCAGGAGATTTTATTTCATGAATAAAATCTACAGAAACTAAATGATGTTGTAGAGGGACAGAGTTTACGTTTTTTTTGCTTCAAAGACAAGTGAGATATTTATTTTATCACAGATTTTTCTTTCATTGGCTTCATCCGGCTTATCTCCTCAAGAACAAAAAGTTTAGACAGCTGAAATCCAACTGCTTGATCATTATCGTTCTCTGACGTACACACCAAATGCTTGGCTGTTTCAGCTACAATTGATGGGTTTCAGGTTGCATTCATCTAACGTTAGCTTTATACTACAGAGTCAAACTGTTTTGCTTTCAAACTCTACAGGATTTTTTTTTTAACTGAGGAAAAACATTAGGGATGAGCGGCAGGGGTCATATTTGAATTCGTAATATTTTGCAAATATTTTGTAGAATATTCGGTGAATATTCGTGAATTCGAATATTCATTATATTCTACTTTTTTTAACAAAAAAAATCGGCAATGTAATGATTGCGTAATATGCGAATATTATGCGATCAATACAGGCGTGGGTCAAAAGGAAAATATAGCACTATATTCGATATAGTGCTATATATTTGTTTTTTAGAATATTTGTATTTTTTTTCCATCTGAAGTCATGATTCCTCCCTGCTTAAATTGCTTGACAAGCAACTTAAGCAGGGAGGAATCATAACTTCAGATGAGAAAAATGATGAATATTCTAAAAAACTAATATACAGCACTATATCGAATATAGCGCTATATCTTCCTTTTTGACCCACGCCTGTATTGATACCGTAATATTCGCATATTACGCAATCATTACATTGCAGATTTTTTGAGTAAAAAAAAAAGACGAATATTCGAAAAACGAATATATAGCACTATATCCGAAATAATCGCGAATTCTCGAAGTTGCGATATTTGCGATAAATATTCGTAATTCGAATATTCGCGCTCAACACTAGAAAACATGCCTCTAGTTCTATGCAGTGTATTGCATCCTTTTATATTTCCTATCTCTTAGCATCTCCCTAACCTTTCTACTTTACTATTTTCCTCCTGCCACTTTGATTGTATGGAGTTCTTTCATTATGAACTGGTATCAGAACAAAAAGCTCTTTGCAAAACTAATACCATACAAAACTGTGTGCAAGAAAATATTCCTACAAGGCCCTACAAGAATGGGTGGTACAAATATATTGAACAAATAAGTATTATCAAGCCTTTATGATATGCTTGGTGAGGTCATCACAGTAGTATTCTTTGACCTCCTTCTTCATAAAGACAACTAGATAGCCCGAGTAGATGTAGAAAATTCCCTAAATATATATTTATATATATATATATATATATATATTTCATAATTCTGACACTCCAGCAAAGGTGAACAGAACGAGTCACAACTTGAACTTGTTATATTCCATTTTTAGTTTGATGTCAAATTTTGCACTTTTTGATTGAATGTTTTTTATTTTTATTATTTTACGGGTGATATACGGTATTTGTTTTTATCTTCTATATATGTTGCAGGGTTACAACACTAAAGATATATATTTTACATTTGATTTTGGAAACCAAACCTTGTTCGATGTACTTTTTTTTATTGGTTTTCCTCACACCCTGAAGACGAGAATTTTAATGTTTGTTGGTTTGTCACCTATTTATATATTGACCATTTTAGGGAACAGTTTTCTGATTTGCACTGTTATCTTCAGTCCTCAGTTGCACTCACCCATGTATTATTTTCTCTGTATTTTGTCTTTTCTTGACATGTTTCACTCATCAAATTATGTTCTAAAAATGCTGTTTGACGTATTTTTTGTAGAAAGAAGAATTTCGGTGACCGGCTGCCTGACACAAATGTACTTTGGTTTGATTCTAGGGGGTACTGAGTTTGTGTTATTGGCTGTCATGGCGTATGACCGGTTTATCGCCATTTGCTTTCCCTTACATTACACCATCATCGTGAGCTGGAGGACATGTAAATACATCACAGTCATTATGTGGTCATGGAATATAATTATAAATTTAGTTCCTCCAATCTTTAAGCCTTTTGTATTCTGTAGAGGAAACCAGGTCAATCATTTTGCTTGTGAGAGTGTAGTCCTTCTAGAGTTGGTGTGTGGAGACATTGTCTTTTATAAATTAACTATGTTTATTGGGAGCTTGTTTAGTCTATTCTTACCATTTGTTTTCATTGTTTTCTCTTACATCTGTATCATTATATCGATATTAAATCTCAGCTCAGTTGATAGCAGATCAAAGACATTTTCCACATGCGCTTCACACTTGACTGTGGTTTTTATTATGTACGGGACATGTATGACCTTGTACATGGGGCAAAAAAAAGGTGATTCATCCAGCGTAAAATATGTTTCTATAATATATATCATCATTGCTCCTTTATTAAATCCTTTCATTTACAGCTTGAGGAATAAAGAAGTGAAAACAGCATTTTGGAAAATGTTGACCAGATATTCAGTTCCACATTCATTATAATTTCTGTGCCAGGAACCTCTGTTTTTCTTTTTTTTTAAACAGATCTGTGACAGTGCCACACCAGGAAAGGCCATCATGGAAGTAAGAAGCTCAAACTTGAAGACTGACTAAACAAAGTCATGTTTGCAGGTGACTTCCAGGAGAGAGATTTTGTCTTTTGGCGCAGTGTTCTCCTGTCATATGAAATAAAAATGGAACTTTTGTTAACAATGAGGAGCACTACGTATGTGAAACACAGAGAGGTGCTGCTGTAATATACAACTGGAGCAAAGGGTACCAGAAACTTTTCCAGTGAAGTAGATTCAGCTCAAATAGAAAATCGTCAGAAAACACTGCTCCTGTGTGTGTACATATGTGTATAGTCTAGGTTTGTAGCTCAGCCAGGGCCAGAGCAGCCATAGTAAAAAGAATTTTTAATTCAAAGTTTTAATTTGTTTTTACAGTATCTAGACATATAAAACCTTTACATATGGGATATTGTTGCAATCGTACTGACCCAGAGAATGAAGGGCACACGTCAGTTTTGCCTCAAAGGGAATGCTGTAAGGAGAAAACCCATAAAACGGTGCAGGAATGGCATTTTTTTTCCAAAACCAACTCATTTGGAATTTTTTCCCTGCTTACCACTATATTGTATGCCATATTAAATGGTAGCTTTAGAAAGTATAGCTTATCCCGCAAAAAATAAGCCATTATATGGATATGTGAACAGAAAAATTTAAAAAGTTATGGCTCCAGGAATATAGGGAAGAAAAATTAAAATGCAAAGACGAAAAAACCTCCGGTGTCCAAATAGTTAAAAACAGACCACGCCAGCACATGTGTTTTGCTTTTTCATATTGCAAAGCTTCCAAAAATTGTCCCTTATCGGGGAAATATGATGTTTAAACACACATTGTTATGGTATTGAAAAAAAAAAAGAAAAAGAAAACTATGTCTTGGAGGAAAAAGGTTTCCAAAAATTCAGCCTTTTTAGGGTCACAGTTAGTCAAGAATGGACATCGGTCGGGACGGTTCGCGAATGCGCATCGCTATCAAATGTTCTCGAACCACGCTTTTGCGATGGCCCCCATTGATTTTAATGGCATGCTAACCTGAAAAACCTTCAGGTCATATTTGTAGCCACCAAATACTTACTACAAGTACATAAATAGTCCCACAACATGGACAGTGACATACCAGAGGGGGATCAATGGCAAAAATTCCCATAAGAAATATGTATTTTAATCAGGGGCCATTTTCATGCGTCCTAAAGGGAAATTCTCAAAAATGTGCCCTACTGGAGCCTAGAGAAATTGTATTTTAAGCCACAGGACTACAGGCCCCAAAAATTAGGCATTCACCTGACAGAAAAGAAATTGTGATTATGTGGCTGGAGGTACATTAGGCGGTCACTGGCTAAAAATTTAACTTTAGGCCTGTACAGGCCCCAAAAATTAGGCATTAACCGGACAGAAAAGAACTTGTGTGTCACGATCCGGTTCGCCCTGACGTCGTTTGTGCCCCCTCTCAGGCGGTATTGTCTCCCTGTGGGTATTCAGATCTGTGGTGCCCTTGCGTTTTGGCTGTGTCGTTCCGTGCTTGCTAGGGGCAACGCCCTTCTTTTGCTGCGGGGCAAAAGGCTTCTTTGCTACGGTTTTTTGTCTACCCCTGACCTGATTAGGTACCTCCCTGCTTAGATCTAATGGAGTAAATCTCCCTCTACGCTTCTGGGGTCTTTCCTTTTCAGGTGCGCTCATTAGGCTGCTACTTCTGTCTTTGGTCGTGGAGGTTCAGGGCTCAGTCTGCATAGCTTGTGGTAAGTTCTGTTAATTCATTCTGTTCCTGTTCTTGTGTGCATTCTGGGGGTCAGTACTGTTAATTCAGGCTGTCCAGTACCCTGCTATGTTTCTGCTCTTCCTGTCCATGCCACTCCATGCCATGCCTTGAGGGTGTCTGTACCCTGCTATGTCTTTGTTCATGTCTGTCCTTGTCCATGCCCAGTGTGTGTTATGCCCTTTTGTCTCTGTCATGTCTGTTTATATTTTGCCTTGCCAGGTTTTGCCTTTGCCTTTGTCGTGCCATCTACGTCTCGGTATGGGCTGCCTGGTTCTCCATTGTTGTTTTCTCTTCCTTTCCATGTTTTGTACCTCTCTTTGCCTGTTCATGTTTCTATGCTATGTTCATGTAATGATGGCTGTGCACCTAGTCGGCTCCAGTTGGCTCCAGGTTCACCTTCGGAAGAGGGTTCCATGTGTACCCCAGAGGAAAAATGCCCTTTCTTTACAATGCCTTTTCTACGCCTTGCTCTCAATGCGTCCTGGAGGTACCCCCGGGACCTCCGGCATGTGACATTGTGATTATTTGCTTGCAGGTATATTAGGCGGTCAATGGATAAAAATTTTACTGTAGACCACTGGAGTACAGACCCCAAAATATATGCATTCACCTAACAGAAAATAACTTGTGATTATGTGGTTGGAGGTACATTAGGCGGTCACTGGATACAAATTTTAATGTAGGCCAGTACAGGCCCCAAAAATTAGCCATTAACCTGACAGAAAATAACTTGTGATGATTTGACTGGAGGTACATTAGGTGGTCACTGGATAAGAATTTTACTGTAGGCCAGTGCAGGCCCCAAAAATTAGGCATTAACCTGACAGCAAAGAACTTGTGATTATTTGGCTGGAGATACATTAGGCGGTCACTGTATAAAAATTTTACTGTAGGCCACTGGAGTACAGGCCCCAAAATATAGGCATTCACCTGACAGAAAACAACTTGTGATTATGTGGTTGGAGGTACATTAGGCGGTCACTGGATACAAATTTTACTGTAGGCCGGTACAGGCCCCAAAAATTAGGAATTAACCCCTTAGGGACACAACCTTATTTCACCTTAAGGACCAGGCCATTTTTTGCAAATCTTACCAGTGTCACTTTAAGTGCTGATAACTTTAAAACGCTTTTACTTACCCAGGCCGTTCTGAGATAGTTTTTTCGTCACATAATGTACTTCATGACACTGCTAAAATTGGGTCAAAAAGTAAATTTTTTTGCATAAAAAAATACAAAATGTACCAAAAATTTGGGAAAATTTGCAAATTTCAAAGTTTCAGTTTGTCTACTTCTGTAATACATAGTAATTAATACCCCCAAAAATTGTGATGACGTTACATTCCCCATTTGTCTACTTCATTTTTGGATCATTTTGGGAATGATATTTTATTTTTTGGGGATGTTACAAGGCTTAGAAGTTTAGAAGCAAATCTTGAAATTTTTCAGAAATTTTCAAAAACCCAATTTTTAGGGACCATTACAGGTCTGAAGTCACTTTGCGAGGCTTACATAATAGAAACCACCCAAGCATGTCCCCATTCTGGAAACTACACCCCTCAAGGTATTCTAAACTGATTTTACAAACTTCGTTAGCCCTTTAGGTGTTGCACAAGAGTTATTGGCAAATGGGGATGAAATTTGAGAATTTCATTTTTTTGCCAAATATTCAATTTTAACCCATTTTTTCAACAAAGCACTACTGTACGGCCACACAGTAGGGCGTAGAGGGAAAGGTGCGCCATATGGTTTTTGGAAGGCAGATTTTTATTGACCGGTTTATTTACACCGTGTCCTGTTTGAACCCCCCTGATGCACCCCTGGAGTAGAAACTCCCTAAAAGTGACCCCATTTTGGAAACTACGGGATAAGTTGGCGTTTTTCTGGGGACTATTTTTAGGGTACATATGATTTTTGGTTGCTCTATATTAGATTTTTGTGAGGCAAGGTTACCAAAAATTTTAATTCTGAAATTTCATCTCCATTTGCCATTAACTGTTGAGGAACACCTAAAGGGTTAATAAAGTTTGTAAAATCAGTTTTGAATACCTTGAGGGGTGTAGTTTCTTAGATGGGGTCACTTTTAGGGAGTTTTTACTCTAGGGGGGCATCAGGGGGGCTTCAAATTGGACATGGTGTCAATAAAAAAGGCCATCAAAATCGGCCTTCCAGAAACCATGTCGGTCCTTTCCTTTTGCGGCCTCCCTTTTACTGATACAGCAGTTTACGACCACAAATGTGGCGTTTCTGTAAACTGCAGTATCAGGGTAATAAATATTAACTTTTGTTTGGTTGTTAACCCTTGCTTTGTTACCGGAAAAAACGGATTGAAATGGAAAAGTGCCAAAAATAGCGGTTTTGGCACCGTTTTATTTTTTTTAACCGGTTAATCTAGGGGTTAGGTCATGGGGTATTTTTATAGAGGAGATTCTTACGGATGCCGCAATACCTAATAAGTCTACCTTTTTTTACAATTATTTAGGTTTTAGACTATATTATCATTTTTTATACAAAAAATATTATTTTGTATCTCTAAAGTCTAAGAGTCATTTTATTTTTTTAGCCGATTATCTTATGTGGGGGCTCATTTTTTGCGGGATGAGAGGACGTTTTTTTTGGCACTATTTTGGGGGCTATATGACTTTTTGATCGCTTGCTATTAAACTTTTTGTTATGTAAAGTGACAAAAAAAAATATTTTTTTGCACCGTTTGTTTTTGGTTTTTTTGGCCGTGTTAATCTGGGGGTTGGGTCATGGGGTATTTTTGTAGAGGAGATTCTTACGGATGCTTCGATACCTAATAAGTCTACTTCTTTTTACAATTATTTAGGTTTTAGACTATATTATCTTTTTTGATACAAAAAAAAAATTTTGTATCTATAGTCCAAGAGTCATTTTTTTTTTTTTTTTAGCAGATTATATTATGTGGGGGCTCATTTTTTGTGGAATGAGAGGACGGTTTTTTTGGCACTATTTTGGGGGCTATATGACTTTTTGATCGCTTGCTATTAAACTTTTTGTTATGTAAAGTGACAAAAAAAAATATTTTTTTGCACCGTTTGTTTTTGGTTTTTTTGGCCGTGTTAATCTGGGGGTTGGGTCATGGGGTATTTTTGTAGAGGAGATTCTTACGGATGCTTCGATACCTAATAAGTCTACTTCTTTTTACAATTATTTAGGTTTTAGACTATATTATCTTTTTTGATACAAAAAAAAAATTTTGTATCTAAAGTCCAAGAGTCATTTTTTTTTTTTTTTTAGCAGATTATATTATGTGGGGGCTCATTTTTTGTGGAATGAGAGGACGGTTTTATTAGCACTATTTTGGGGGCTATATGACTTTTTGATCGCTTGCTATTAAACTTTTTGTCATGTAAGGTGACCAAAAAAAAAATTCTTTTGCACCGTTTTTTTTTTTTTTGTACCGTGTTAATCTTGGGGGTTGGGTCACATGAGGTATTTTTATAGAGGAGATTCTTACCGACGCTGAGATACCTAATTTGTATACTTTTAATAAATAATTGTCGTTTTTAATTTTTTTTTGGGTGTCTCAAGTCTGAGAACTAGTTTTTTTATCCGATGTCAGTGCTAAATTGGGATATAAATTTAGTACTCCATGGAAGTGTGGTACTCCCTGAAGCAACCAATAATGCAGAGGCCTGGATGATCGGGGCACGTGTCACTTTGAGTAGTGGTGTCCTTCCGTATCCCCCTCCTGTGACACAGTCTGCACCTTTTTTGGGTTCGTCCCTTCTTTCCAGTATGGGGGATCACACCTGGAAAGTGTTGGCCAGGGACGATCCGGGCGCCTACAGTTCCCGAGGTACTCCGGCCTGCTCTTTCCCAGTCCAAAAAGATCAGGGCTTTGAGGACTGCCTCATAGAACTGAAGGAATGTCCCTGTGTTGCCAGCACTCCGGGACAGCACAAAAGAGTTGTACATGGCAACCTGCACCAAGTAAACCGCAACTTTTTTGAACCATGCCCGGGTTTTGCGCATGGCATTATATGGCTTGAGGACTTATCAGAGAGATCAGCTCCTCCCATATACCGATTGTAGTCGACGATACAATCGGGCTTGAGGACCGTTGCCGCGGTACCTCGCACAGGGACAGGGGTGATGCCGTTACCATGAATTGTGGACAGTACAAGGACATCCCTCTTGTCCTTATACCTGACCAGCAACAGGTTTCCAGTGGTAAGGGCACGGGTCTCAACCCTGGGGATAGGTACCTGGAGGGGTAGGGCAGGGAGGCCGCGTTGATTTTTCTGCATGGTCCCACAAGCGGACGTGGATCTGGCGGCAAGGGACTGGAACAAGGGGATACTAATGTAAAACCCTTATTTAGCAGTGGGTACATAAGGTCCCACACAAGTTTCCTGGTAACACCCAGAGTGGGGGGACATTCTGGAGGTTGAATACGGGAATCTCGCCCCTCGTATACACAAAACTTGTAAGTGTACCCTGAGGTACTCTGACAAATTTTGTATAGCTTCACGCCATACCTCGCCCGCTTGGAGGGCACTTACTGGCGAAAAATGAGTCTCCCCTTGAACGCAATGAGAGACTCAACAACCGCGACCTCCCTTCCAGGTACATAGGCCTCCATGAATTTGGCCCCGAAGTGATCGATGAACGGCCGTATCTTATACAGACGGTCATGGGCAGGATCACCTCGGGGGGGACATGCTGCATTATCTGAATAATGCAGACATTTCCGGATGGCCTCAAACCGGGAGCGTGTCATGGCCGTACTGTAAAGTGGGGTCTGGTAGAGGACGTCCCCACTCCGGTACAGCCTGACACTGGGTTTCTTGACCAGGCCCATATGCAGCACGAGGCCCCAAAATGTCCTCATCTCGGCTGCACTGACCGGCGTCCAGCCACCGGGCCTAGCCAAAACGGAGCCCGGGTGTTGAGCAACGAACTGTTGGGCGTACAGGTTTGTCTGCTCCACTATCAGATTTACCAGTGGGTCACTGAAAAAAGGACAAAAAAAGTCATATTCAGTGTAGCCCACTGTGGAAATCTGGATTCCTGATTGGCCTACAAAATCAGGAATCACGGGCTCGTATCGCTCTGGGGTACACCAGACAAGTTCACCGGCAGGGTGCTCCGGTGTATTTAACTGGTGGGCCGGAAAACTAGTACGAGCCCCAGAGCTGCTCGTACTAGTTTGGGCCACAGGGTCCCTAATATGGCAGTCCCCTTGCTCCGCCTGGCGGCGTCTCCGCCGCCTTGGGGGCTCATCATCTTCGCTAGATGATGAGGATGACGCGGATGACAACAGGAAAGTGGGGTCATCCTCGTCCTCACTGGGACTCTCGGAGTCGGAGGTAAGCTGGGCGTATGCCTTCTCGGCCGAGAACGTCCGGCGGGCCATAGGGGAGTGTGTGTCTGCGTGTGTATGTGCGTGTGTGTAAATCTTTATTTGGTGTGCATGTGTGTGGGGGCACGAGTGTTCACGAACTCAACCTAAAACTAACAGAAAAAAAAAAAACTAACTAAAAAAAAGGGCAAAAAGGGTGAAAAAAAAACGCTGATCAACCGTCCGAAGTTGATCAGCGGTGAGGTGTGCGATGTGGACCCCAGACACCCTAACTTAGGGTGATGCAATCAAAGTTTTTCAAACTAACTTTCCCTTTATTTTCCCTGCCTAGCCCAACCTTTCCCTATACTTTCCCTAAGTATCTGCTGTTCAGATGGGGGGTGCTGGGGCACAGATCGGGTCCTGGGGGGCACAGATGGGGTGATGCTGGCACAAATCCACGATGTGCATGCAGCGCTCCTCCCGGCTCCAGGACACAAAAGGAGGAGGAGAGGAGCGCTGGCAACATTTCAATCTGCCGCCGGCCCGCCCACCAACCAATCAGAGGCGATCCTGAGAGGTGATGTCACCATCACCTCTCAGGATCGCAGGATGGTGATTGGTGGGGTAAAAATCACACCACCATCACCATCCTGTTCCGGGTTATCAAGTCTTCAGAGACCCGAATAACCCAGAAACGCAGAAAACCAGATGTAGTCGGACACCTCTCGGTCTAGGCTTTCCCTGAGGCTGGATCCGGAGGGCGGCTGTCGAGAGGTTGGCTGCAATAATGATCTCATAAAGTAACCAACACATCTTCAAACCGCCCTCTTCTTGCAGGCTTGGTAGGATTGGTACCCGCTCCTTGCTGTGGAAAATCCTTTGCCAGCGCCCCCGAAACAGCAGAATGCAGCATCTCTCGCAGCAAGGCCTGGAAATGCTGCATTCTGACAGCCCTCTGTGATGCTGGTAGCATGTCCGCCATTTTGTGTTTGTATTGGGGGTCTAAGTATGTTGCCACCGAGTACTGGTCCTTGTCCTTTATGCTTTTTATACGGGGGTCCCTCTTCACTGGATCATGAAGGCCCCAATTTGCACTAAATTGGAAGGTGTGGATTGCCCTGGCTCCTGCTCATCGCCCAGGAGAATGCCGTCCTCGGTCTCGTCCCCCCACCCTCGGACAACACCAGGGATCCCCAAAATGTTTGAAGTCTCCCTCAAGGCCTGCTGTTCTTGCTCCTCCTCCTCCTCCTCCCCCCAGCCACCATTCTTCTCTGACTCCTCTTCAGACTCCTGCTGACTTGTTTCAGATGGAGTAGCCCCCCTGGGAATTCATTCAGCATTGCAGCTTCCTCATCTTCCAGCTCCTGCTTTTCAACATCTTGATCAATGACATGATGCAATGCACGCTAAAGAAAGAAGGCGTAAGGTACGATGTCACTGATGGCACCCTGGCTGCGACTGACCAGTTTGGTGATCTCATCAAATGGCCGCAGAAGTCTGCATGCATTGAAAAGAAACCAAGCTTCCCAGAACCTGTCCTGCTGCAGAGTTCGTACAGGTAGTCGTTAACGGCACGTTGCTGCTAGAGCAGCCTATCAAGCATATACAAGGTGGAGTTCCAGCGCGTTGTGCTGTCACAAATCAGACGTCTGATGGGCAGGTGGTGTTGCCGCTGAATGTCAGCAAGGCGAGCCATGGCCGTGTAAGATCTTCTAAAATGGCCAGAGGTTTTCCTGGCCTGCCGCAAGACGTCCTGGACCCCGGGTATCCCTGGCAATAAATCGCTGCACGACAAAGTTCAGGACATGTGCCATGCCTGTCACGTGTGTCATTTTGCCCTGTTTCAGCGCACTCAGCAGATTGGCACCGTTGTCAATTTACCAACTGTCAAATTGAGTGGAGTTAGCCAATTGTGACCGCAGAGCTGAAAGTAGTGCAGTACCGGTGTGGCTCTTGGCTTCCAGGCACAACAGCCGCAGCACAGCATGCCGAAGTTTCACCTGGGATGTTGAATAGGTTCTGGGGAGCTTGGAGGGTGCAGCGGAAGAGGCGGTACCAGTGGAAAAGGAGGAGTCAGCTGATGAGGAGACGGAGGATGGAGTAGGAGGAGGAGAAGAAGAGGCATGCCTGCATGCAATCCTTGGTGGTAACACCAAATCCACACGGAAGCCACAAATTATATGCTTGATGGCCGTCAGAAGGTTCACCCAGAGGGCAGTAAAAGTTATGTACCTTCCCTGCCCGTGTTTGCTAGACCAAGTGTCTGTGGCCAGATGTATCTTGGCACTGACACTGTATTTTGTGGAAGCAGGTCTATCGCAGCTCTCAATCAGTATTTAGTGGAAGCAGGTATATCAAACCCCTTAATAACTATTTTGTGAAAACAGGTATATCAAACCCCTCAATCAGAATTTTGTGGAAGCAGGTATATTGCAGCCCTCAATCAGTATTTTGTGGAAGCAGGTATATTAAACCCCTTATTCAGTATTTTTTGAAAGCAGGTATATCAAACCCCTTAATCAGTATTTTGTGGAAGCAGGTATATTGCAGCCCTCAATCAGTATTTTGTGGAAACAGGTATATCAACCCCCTTAGGCTACTTTCACACTTGCGTTCGGGGTTCTGCTTGTGAGTTCCGTTTGAAGGCTCTCACAAGCGGCTCTGAACGGATCCGTACAGCCCCAATGCATTCTGAGTGGATGCGGATCCGCTCAGAATGCATCAGTATGGCTCCGTTTGGCCTCCGTTCCACGCAGCAGGCGGACCCCCAGAACGCTGCTTGCAGCGTTTTCGTGTCCGCCTGGCCGTGCGGAGCCAAACGGATCCGTCCAGACTTACAATGTAAGTCAATGGGGACGGATCCATTTGACGTTGACACAATATGGTGCAATTTCAAACGGATCCGTCCCACATTGACTTTCAATGCAAAGTCAGGACGGATCCGTCTGACTAACAATTAGACTTAGATTTTTTTTCTGAAATATAAGGCAGACGGATCCGTTCTGAATGGATACCATTGTTTGCATTATAGGAGCGGATCAGTCTGTGCAGATACCAGATGGATCCGCTCCGAATGCAAGTGTGAAAGTAGCCTTAATCAGCATTTTGTGGAAGCAGGTATACTGTATTGCGGCCCTCAATCAGTATTTTGTGGAGGCAGGTATATCAAACCCCTCAATCAGTATTTTGTGGAAGCAGGTATATCACACCCCTTAATAAGTTTTTTGTGGATGCAGGTATATATCAGCCCTCAATCAGTATTTTGTTGAAGCAAGTATGTCACAGCCCTCAATCAGTATTTTCTGGAGGCAGGTATATCAAACCCCTTAATCAGTATTTTGTGGAAGCAGGTATATCAAGCCCCTCAATAAGTATTTTGTGGAAGCAGGTATATCGCAGCCCTCAATCAGTATTTTGGGGAAGCAGGTACGTTGCAGCCTCAATCATTATTTTGTGGAAGCAGGTAAATCAGACCCCTCAATCAGTATTTTGTGGAAGAAGGTATATCAAACCCCTTAATCAGAATTTTGTGGAAACAGGTATATCGCAGCCCTCAATCAGTATTTTGTGGAAGCAGGTATATCGCAGCCCTCAATCAGTATTTTGTGGAAGCAGGTATATCAAACCCCTTATTCAGTATTTTTTAAAAGCAGGTATATCAAACCCCTCAATCAGTATTTTCTGGAAGCAGATATATCGCAGCCCTCAATCAGTATTTTTTGGAGGCAGGTATATCAAACCCCTTTTTGAAAGCAATTAGACTTAGATTTTTTTCTGAAATATAATGCAGACGGATCCGTTCTGAACAGATACCATTGTCTGCATTATAGGAGCGAATCCGTCTGTGCAGATACCAGACGGATCCGCTCCGAACGCAAGTGTGAAAGTAGCCTTAATCAGCATTTTGTGGAAGCAGGTATATTGCGGCCCTCAATCAGTATTTTGATTGAGGGGCAATCAGTAATTTGTGGAAGCAGGTATATCACACCCCTTAATTAGTAATTTGTGGAAGCAGGTATATCGCAGCCCTCAATCAGTATTTTGTGGAAGAACGTGTATCAAACCCCTTTATCAGTATTTTGTGGAAGCAGGTATATCGCAGCCCTCAATTAGTATTTTGTTGAATGAAGTATGTCGCAGCCCTCAATCAGTATTTTGTGGAATAAGGTATATCTGTCACGAGGGTATCAAGAGCCACGTCTGACTCCGTTATACCCGGGGTCAGGAAGTCGCAGCGGGTGGCTGCGCACTCTATATCTAAAGATCACGGTGTTTCTTAGTTATTGTTTTCTGTGTTTGCCTTGCTGTCCTTTTTGTCTCTCTCAGGGATCCGTAGCTTCTCCTCCTCAGCCGTTTCTTGTCTGCCACTCCCTACCTCCTTATATTCTCCCCTCACACTTCTCTAGTTGCCAGTTATAGAGCTTCCTGCCTGGACATCTATACTGACCCACTGGAGTGGTTAATCCTGGTTGTTGTTCCTGTGTGCTACCCTCCGGATCCCTGTTTGGCTTATTGTTGAGTCTGTGTTGTCTGTCCTCCCCTTGGTGTTTTCCCTTAGAGTTAGTGGTGCGGACTAGTGTTCCCATCGCCCTGTTCACTACCTAGGGCTCAGCTCAGGGAAAGCCAGGGCTTTAGGCACGTGATCGGCGTACGGGTGAGGAACCCGTCTAGGGACGTCAGGGCAGCCAGGTGCCAGCCGCCAGGTGAGTCAGGGGTCACCATCTTCCCTCTCACTTGGGCAGGGCCTTCCTCGTTCCCTCCCTCTGTGTCACGTACTGTATGTGATAGCCACGCCGACCGTGATATTATAACTGGCCCTTACTTTTTGAGAGAAAAAAAAAAATAACAAATTTTTAATTATTTTTTATTTATTTTTTTCTCTCTACTTAGAATCCAATATGGATCCTATTGATGCCTTGGCAGAACAGCTTCAAGGCCTGTCTTTGGAGGTGGCAGGATTGAAGGCGTCTGTTCTCCAACAACAGCAGCAAATGCAGCAGACCGCACCCCCAGCGGTTGCTATGGGTAACCAGGTTGTCACTGAACCCAAGGTTGCTCTTCCCGACAGATTTTCTGGGGGAAGGGACAAATTTGCGACGTTCCGTGAGGCCTGCAAATTATACTTTAAGCTGCGCCCTTACTCCTCAGGTCATGAAGAACAGCGGGTAGGGATTGTCATTTCCCTGCTTCAGGGGGATCCGCAATCCTGGGCGTTCTCGTTACCCCCTGGTTCTCAGGCTCTTCGGTCAGTGGAGGGATTTTTTGGGGCTTTGGGTCTCATATATGATGACCCTGACTGAGTCGCCCTGGCTGAGTCGAAGTTACGGAGACTCCTACAGGGAGATCGGTCAGCAGAGGAATATTGCTCAGAGTTCCGTAGGTGGGCTACGGATACTCAGTGGAACGACCCGGCTCTCAGGAGTCAGTTCTGCTCTGGGTTATCTGAAAGGGTTAAGGATGCACTGGCGCTGTATGAGACCCCCCTTTCCCTTGATGCTGTTATGTCCCTCTCTATCAGAATAGACGTCTTAGGGAGAGATCGAAAATTCCGGAGCAATTGGTTACCTCCCCCAAGCAACAGTCAGCCTGTACTGACTTAGATGAGCCTATGCAGCTAGGCGGAACTTCTCGTCAGGTCCGTCCTCCCGAGGTTCGCCGTAGGGAGGGGGGCTTGTTTTTTCTGTGGGGGGAGGGGTCATTTCATTAATGTCTGTCCCTCCTTTCTCAAAAACAAAAGACCGTCGGAAAACTACTAACCCCGGGCTGTGCGGAGGATGTCAGCCGGGGGGTATACGTTTCCTCCATACGAACATCTCAATTTGTGTTACCAGCGGTCATTGTTTTTGGTGTTAAGACGGAGTCTATTTCTGTTTTTCTTGACAGTGGAGCAGGGGTAAACTTGATTGATGCCCATTTTACCTGCACTATGGGTTTGTCTCTCTGTACGCTGCAGAGACCTATTCCCGTATTCGCTATAGATTCTGCTCCTCTGTCTCAGAGAAACCTCACCCACATTGTTCGTAATTTACACCTTCGGGTAGGGGACCACCATAATGAGTGTCTTTCATGTTACGTTCTGGAGGGTCTTCCCTCTCCGGTGGTATTGGGTCTTCCCTGGTTGGTAGCGCACAATCCAGTGGTGGATTGGCAGGCCAGGGAGATATTGGAGTGGAGTGAGCATTGCAGAGAGAATTGCTTAAATAACAATTGCTTAATCGCCTCCATAGCTTCCCTACCTACATTTATTTCGGACTTTGAGGACGTTTTTTCTGAAAAGGGTTGTCAGAAACTACCACCTCATCGTCCTTATGATTGCCCGGTTAACCTGATTCCCGGGGCAAAATTACCCAAGTCCAGGTTGTATAATCTTTCGGGTCCCGAGAGACAAGCCATGAAAGATTATATCTCCGAGAGTCTGGCTAAGGGACACATCAGACCCTCTTCTTCACCCGTGGCTGCAGGGTTTTTCTTTGTTAAAAAGAAAGATGGGGGCCTGCGTCCTTGCTTAGATTTCCGTGAGTTAAACCAGATAACCATCCGTGACCCATACCCTCTTCCTCTCATTCCTGACCTTTTTAATCAGATTGCGGGTGCTAAGTGGTTCTCCAAACTTGATCTTAGGGGGGCCTACAATCTGATTCGTATCAGGGAAGGGGATGAGTGGAAGACAGCTTTTAACACCCCTGAGGGGCATTATGAAAATCTAGTTATGCCTTTCGGTCTGACCAATGCCCCTGCTGTCTTCCAACATTTCGTTAATGATATTTTTAGTCATCTCATCGGCAGGTTTGTAGTCATATACCTAGATGATATCTTAATTTATTCGGCTGATCTAAAAACACATGAGGTGCATGTCAGGCAAGTACTGCAGGTCCTACGGACGAATAAATTATATGCGAAAATTGAAAAATGTGTCTTCGCTGTTCAGGAATTACAGTTCCTGGGATATCTATTATCTGCTTCAGGTTTCCGCATGGATCCTGGGAAGGTCCAGGCAATTTTAGATTGGGATCTTCCTGAGAACCTTAAAGCCCTACAACGGTTTTTGGGTTTCGCTAATTTCTATAGAAAGTTCATTAAAAATTATTCAGTGATCGTTAAACCCCTTACCGACATGACTAGGAAGGGGACGGATTTTTCCAAATGGTCTGACGCCGCTAAAGATGCATTTTCCTCTCTAAAGGAGAGGTTTACCTCGGCACCTGTTCTAATTCAACCTGATGTCTCCCAGCCTTTTATTGTCGAGGTAGATGCGTCAGAGGTGGGAGTGGGAGCTGTATTGTCTCAGGGTCTGTCTCCTGGCAAATGGCGTCCTTGCGCTTTCTTTTCCAAAAAATTATCTTCTGCGGAGAAGAATTATGATATTGGAAATAGGGAACTGTTGGCGATTAAACTGGCGCTTGAAGAGTGGCGTCACTTCTTAGAGGGAGCAATCCACCCCGTCACGGTGATTACGGATCACAAGAACCTTCTGTACCTAGAATCGGCTAAACGTCTCACCCCTAGACAAGCTAGGTGGTCGCTATTCTTTACCAGATTTAACTTTGTAATCACCTATCGTCCTGGGGCAAAAAATACCAAGGCAGACGCATTATCTCGTAGCTTCCCTGAAGGGGGTAATGTTTGTGATCCGGTACCTATTTTACAAAGAGGAGTGGTTGTCTCTGCTGTACACTCTGTTCTAGAGGGAAAGGTGTTAGAGGCTCAGGGGGACGCCCCGGCCTCTTGCCCCTCAGAGAAATTGTTTGTACCGTTAAACCTGCGTCTTGAATTATTAAAAGAACATCATAATTCGGCACTTGCTGGACACCCGGGTAGTAAAGCAACCTTGGAGCTTTTATCTCGTCGTTTTTGGTGGCCAAGGTTGCGTCAGGATGTAATGGATTTCGTGTCTACTTGTTCTACTTGTGCACGCGCGAAAGTCTCTCATACACGTCCAGCAGGGTCTTTATTGCCACTTTTCATCCCCAATAGGCCATGGACACATCTGTCAATGGATTTCATCACTGACTTACCGTTGTCGGCGGGTAAAACATCTTCTTCATCTCTTTCATCGGTATGGCAGAAGGTGCAAGTTAACTTGAAAAAGATGAGTGGTAAATATAAATGCATGGCCGATAAGAAACGGTCGCCAGGTCCGGACCTAGGAGTGAATGACTATGTGTGGTTGTCTACTAGGAATATTAAGTTGAAGGTTCCTTCTTGGAAACTGGGTCCTAGGTTTATTGGTCCCTATAAAATAGTAGCCGTCATTAACCCTGTGGCTTTTCGCTTGGAGCTACCTCAGACTTTTAAGATCCATAACGTCTTCCATAAATCGTTACTCAAGAAGTATGTTCCACCTCTAGAACCATCGCCGCTGCCTCCTCCTCCTGTTATTGTGGATGGTAATCTGGAGTTTCAAATAGCCAGAATTGTTGATTCTCGTCGGGTCCGCCGCTCTCTTCAGTATCTTGTGCATTGGAGGGGTTACGGTCCCGAGGAAAGAATGTGGGTTCCAGCGTCAGAGGTAAACGCCAACAGGTTAATTCAGACTTTCCATGCCTCTCATCCGGAGAGACCTGGTCCTGAGTGTCCGGAGGCCCCTCGTGAAAGGGGGGGTACTGTCACGAGGGTATCAAGAGCCACGTCTGACTCCGTTATACCCGGGGTCAGGAAGTCGCAGCGGGTGGCTGCGCGCTCTATATCTAAAGATCACGGTGTTTCTTAGTTATTGTTTTCTGTGTTTGCCTTGCTGTCCTTTTTGTCTCTCTCAGGGATCCGTAGCTTCTCCTCCTCAGCCGTTTCTTGTCTGCCACTCCCTACCTCCTTATATTCTCCCCTCACACTTCTCTAGTTGCCAGTTATAGAGCTTCCTGCCTGGACATCTATACTGACCCACTGGAGTGGTTAATCCTGGTTGTTGTTCCTGTGTGCTACCCTCCGGATCCCTGTTTGGCTTATTGTTGAGTCTGTGTTGTCTGTCCTCCCCTTGGTGTTTTCCCTTAGAGTTAGTGGTGCGGACTAGTGTTCCCATCGCCCTGTTCACTACCTAGGGCTCAGCTCAGGGAAAGCCAGGGCTTTAGGCACGTGATCGGCGTACGGGTGAGGAACCCGTCTAGGGACGTCAGGGCAGCCAGGTGCCAGCCGCCAGGTGAGTCAGGGGTCACCATCTTCCCTCTCACTTGGGCAGGGCCTTCCTCGTTCCCTCCCTCTGTGTCACGTACTGTATGTGATAGCCACGCCGACCGTGATATTATAACTGGCCCTTACTTTTTGAGAGAAAAAAAAAAATAACAAATTTTTAATTATTTTTTATTTATTTTTTTCTCTCTACTTAGAATCCAATATGGATCCTATTGATGCCTTGGCAGAACAGCTTCAAGGCCTGTCTTTGGAGGTGGCAGGATTGAAGGCGTCTGTTCTCCAACAACATCAGCAAATGCAGCAGACCGCACCCCCAGCGGTTGCTATGGGTAACCAGGTTGTCACTGAACCCGAGGTTGCTCTTCCCGACAGATTTTCTGGGGGAAGGGACAAATTTGCGACGTTCCGTGAGGCCTGCAAATTATACTTTAAGCTGCGCCCTTACTCCTCAGGTCATGAAGAACAGCGGGTAGGGATTGTCATTTCCCTGCTTCAGGGGGATCCGCAATCCTGGGCGTTCTCGTTACCCCCTGGTTCTCAGGCTCTTCGGTCAGTGGAGGGATTTTTTGGGGCTTTGGGTCTCATATATGATGACCCTGACTGAGTCGCCCTGGCTGAGTCGAAGTTACGGAGACTCCTACAGGGAGATCGGTCAGCAGAGGAATATTGCTCAGAGTTCCGTAGGTGGGCTACGGATACTCAGTGGAACGACCCGGCTCTCAGGAGTCAGTTCTGCTCTGGGTTATCTGAAAGGGTTAAGGATGCACTGGCGCTGTATGAGACCCCCCTTTCCCTTGATGCTGTTATGTCCCTCTCTATCAGAATAGACGTCTTAGGGAGAGATCGAAAATTCCGGAGCAATTGGTTACCTCCCCCAAGCAACAGTCAGCCTGTACTGACTTAGATGAGCCTATGCAGCTAGGCGGAACTTCTCGTCAGGTCCGTCCTCCCGAGGTTCGCCGTAGGGAGGGGGGCTTGTTTTTTCTGTGGGGGGAGGGGTCATTTCATTAATGTCTGTCCCTCCTTTCTCAAAAACAAAAGACCGTCGGAAAACTACTAACCCCGGGCTGTGCGGAGGATGTCAGCCGGGGGGTATACGTTTCCTCCATACGAACATCTCAATTTGTGTTACCAGCGGTCATTGTTTTTGGTGTTAAGACGGAGTCTATTTCTGTTTTTCTTGACAGTGGAGCAGGGGTAAACTTGATTGATGCCCATTTTACCTGCACTATGGGTTTGTCTCTCTGTACGCTGCAGAGACCTATTCCCGTATTCGCTATAGATTCTGCTCCTCTGTCTCAGAGAAACCTCACCCACATTGTTCGTAATTTACACCTTCGGGTAGGGGACCACCATAATGAGTGTCTTTCATGTTACGTTCTGGAGGGTCTTCCCTCTCCGGTGGTATTGGGTCTTCCCTGGTTGGTAGCGCACAATCCAGTGGTGGATTGGCAGGCCAGGGAGATATTGGAGTGGAGTGAGCATTGCAGAGAGAATTGCTTAAATAACAATTGCTTAATCGCCTCCATAGCTTCCCTACCTACATTTATTTCGGACTTTGAGGACGTTTTTTCTGAAAAGGGTTGTCAGAAACTACCACCTCATCGTCCTTATGATTGCCCGGTTAACCTGATTCCCGGGGCAAAATTACCCAAGTCCAGGTTGTATAATCTTTCGGGTCCCGAGAGACAAGCCATGAAAGATTATATCTCCGAGAGTCTGGCTAAGGGACACATCAGACCCTCTTCTTCACCCGTGGCTGCAGGGTTTTTCTTTGTTAAAAAGAAAGATGGGGGCCTGCGTCCTTGCTTAGATTTCCGTGAGTTAAACCAGATAACCATCCGTGACCCATACCCTCTTCCTCTCATTCCTGACCTTTTTAATCAGATTGCGGGTGCTAAGTGGTTCTCCAAACTTGATCTTAGGGGGGCCTACAATCTGATTCGTATCAGGGAAGGGGATGAGTGGAAGACAGCTTTTAACACCCCTGAGGGGCATTATGAAAATCTAGTTATGCCTTTCGGTCTGACCAATGCCCCTGCTGTCTTCCAACATTTCGTTAATGATATTTTTAGTCATCTCATCGGCAGGTTTGTAGTCATATACCTAGATGATATCTTAATTTATTCGGCTGATCTAAAAACACATGAGGTGCATGTCAGGCAAGTACTGCAGGTCCTACGGACGAATAAATTATATGCGAAAATTGAAAAATGTGTCTTCGCTGTTCAGGAATTACAGTTCCTGGGATATCTATTATCTGCTTCAGGTTTCCGCATGGATCCTGGGAAGGTCCAGGCAATTTTAGATTGGGATCTTCCTGAGAACCTTAAAGCCCTACAACGGTTTTTGGGTTTCGCTAATTTCTATAGAAAGTTCATTAAAAATTATTCAGTGATCGTTAAACCCCTTACCGACATGACTAGGAAGGGGACGGATTTTTCCAAATGGTCTGACGCCGCTAAAGATGCATTTTCCTCTCTAAAGGAGAGGTTTACCTCGGCACCTGTTCTAATTCAACCTGATGTCTCCCAGCCTTTTATTGTCGAGGTAGATGCGTCAGAGGTGGGAGTGGGAGCTGTATTGTCTCAGGGTCTGTCTCCTGGCAAATGGCGTCCTTGCGCTTTCTTTTCCAAAAAATTATCTTCTGCGGAGAAGAATTATGATATTGGAAATAGGGAACTGTTGGCGATTAAACTGGCGCTTGAAGAGTGGCGTCACTTCTTAGAGGGAGCAATCCACCCCGTCACGGTGATTACGGATCACAAGAACCTTCTGTACCTAGAATCGGCTAAACGTCTCACCCCTAGACAAGCTAGGTGGTCGCTATTCTTTACCAGATTTAACTTTGTAATCACCTATCGTCCTGGGGCAAAAAATACCAAGGCAGACGCATTATCTCGTAGCTTCCCTGAGGGGGTAATGTTTGTGATCCGGTACCTATTTTACAAAGAGGAGTGGTTGTCTCTGCTGTACACTCTGTTCTAGAGGGAAAGGTGTTAGAGGCTCAGGGGGACGCCCCGGCCTCTTGCCCCTCAGAGAAATTGTTTGTACCGTTAAACCTGCGTCTTGAATTATTAAAAGAACATCATAATTCGGCACTTGCTGGACACCCGGGTAGTAAAGCAACCTTGGAGCTTTTATCTCGTCGTTTTTGGTGGCCAAGGTTGCGTCAGGATGTAATGGATTTCGTGTCTACTTGTTCTACTTGTGCACGCGCGAAAGTCTCTCATACACGTCCAGCAGGGTCTTTATTGCCACTTTTCATCCCCAATAGGCCATGGACACATCTGTCAATGGATTTCATCACTGACTTACCGTTGTCGACGGGTAAAACATCTTCTTCATCTCTTTCATCGGTATGGCAGAAGGTGCAAGTTAACTTGAAAAAGATGAGTGGTAAATATAAATGCATGGCCGATAAGAAACGGTCGCCAGGTCCGGACCTAGGAGTGAATGACTATGTGTGGTTGTCTACTAGGAATATTAAGTTGAAGGTTCCTTCTTGGAAACTGGGTCCTAGGTTTATTGGTCCCTATAAAATAGTAGCCGTCATTAACCCTGTGGCTTTTCGCTTGGAGCTACCTCAGACTTTTAAGATCCATAACGTCTTCCATAAATCGTTACTCAAGAAGTATGTTCCACCTCTAGAACCATCGCCGCTGCCTCCTCCTCCTGTTATTGTGGATGGTAATCTGGAGTTTCAAATAGCCAGAATTGTTGATTCTCGTCGGGTCCGCCGCTCTCTTCAGTATCTTGTGCATTGGAGGGGTTACGGTCCCGAGGAAAGAATGTGGGTTCCAGCGTCAGAGGTAAACGCCAACAGGTTAATTCAGACTTTCCATGCCTCTCATCCGGAGAGACCTGGTCCTGAGTGTCCGGAGGCCCCTCGTGAAAGGGGGGGTACTGTCACGAGGGTATCAAGAGCCACGTCTGACTCCGTTATACCCGGGGTCAGGAAGTCGCAGCGGGTGGCTGCGCGCTCTATATCTAAAGATCACGGTGTTTCTTAGTTATTGTTTTCTGTGTTTGCCTTGCTGTCCTTTTTGTCTCTCTCAGGGATCCGTAGCTTCTCCTCCTCAGCCGTTTCTTGTCTGCCACTCCCTACCTCCTTATATTCTCCCCTCACACTTCTCTAGTTGCCAGTTATAGAGCTTCCTGCCTGGACATCTATACTGACCCACTGGAGTGGTTAATCCTGGTTGTTGTTCCTGTGTGCTACCCTCCGGATCCCTGTTTGGCTTATTGTTGAGTCTGTGTTGTCTGTCCTCCCCTTGGTGTTTTCCCTTAGAGTTAGTGGTGCGGACTAGTGTTCCCATCGCCCTGTTCACTACCTAGGGCTCAGCTCAGGGAAAGCCAGGGCTTTAGGCACGTGATCGGCGTACGGGTGAGGAACCCGTCTAGGGACGTCAGGGCAGCCAGGTGCCAGCCGCCAGGTGAGTCAGGGGTCACCATCTTCCCTCTCACTTGGGCAGGGCCTTCCTCGTTCCCTCCCTCTGTGTCACGTATGTGATAGCCACGCCGACCGTGATAATATCACAGCCCTCAATCAGTATTTTCTGGAGGCAGGTATATCAAACCACTTAATCAGTATTTTGTGGAAGCAGGTATATCAAGCCCCTCAATCAGTATTTTGTGGAAGCAGGTATATCGCAGCCCTCAATCAGTATTTTGGGGAAGCAGGTACGTTGCAGCCTCAATCATTATTTTGTGGGAGCAGGTAAATCAGACCCCTCAATCAGTATTTTGTGGAAGAAGGTATATCAAACCCCTTAATCAGAATTTTGTGGAAACAGGTATATCGCAGCCCTCAATCAGTATTTTGTGGAAGCAGGTATATCGCAGCCCTCAATCAGTATTTTGTGGAAGCAGGTATATCGAACCCCTTATTCAGTATTTTTTAAAAGCAGGTATATCAAACCCCTCAATCAGTATTTTCTGGAAGCAGATATATCGCAGCCCTCAATCAGTATTTTTTGGAGGCAGGTATATCAAACCCCTTAATCAGTATTTTTTGAAAGCAATTAGACTTAGATTTTTTTCTGAAATATAATGCAGACGGATCCGTTCTGAACAGATACCATTGTTTGCATTATAGGAGCGAATCCGTCTGTGCAGATACCAGACGGATCCGCTCCGAACGCAAGTGTGAAAGTAGCCTTAATCAGCATTTTGTGGAAGCAGGTATATTGCGGCCCTCAATTAGTATTTTGATTGAGGGGCAATCAGTAATTTGTGGAAGCAGGTATATCACACCCCTTAATTAGTATTTTGTGGAAGCAGGTATATCGCAGCCCTCAATCAGTATTTTGTGGAAGAACGTGTATCAAACCCCTTTATCAGTATTTTGTGGAAGCAGTATATCGCAGCCCTCAATCAGTATTTTGTTGAAGCAAGTATGTCGCAGCCCTCAATCAGTATTTTGTGGAAGAAGGTATATCACAGCCCTCAATCAGTATTTTCTGGAGGCAGGTATATCAAACCACTTAATCAGTATTTTGTGGAAGCAGGAATATCGCAGCCCTCAATCAGTATTTTGTGGAAGCAGGTATATCAAGCCCCTCAATCAGTATTTTGTGGAAGCAGGTATATCGCAGCCCTCAATCAGTATTTTGGGGAAGCAGGTACGTTGCAGCCTCAATCATTATTTTGTGGAAGCAGGTAAATCAGACCCCTTAATCAGTATTTTGTGGAAGAAGGTATATCAAACCCCTTAATCAGAATTTTGTGGAAACAGGTATATCACAGCCCTCAATCAGTATATTGTGGAAGCAGGTATATCGCAGCCCTCAATCAGTATTTTGTAGAAGCAGGTATATAAAACCCCTTATTCAGTATTTTTTAAAAGCAGGTATATCAAACCCCTCAATCAGTATTTTCTGGAAGCAGATATATCGCAGCCCTCAATCAGTATTTTTTGGAGGCAGGTATATCAAACCCCTTAATCAGTATTTTTTGAAAGCAGGTATATCATACCCCGTAATCAGTATTTTGTGGAAGCAGGTATATCGCAGCCCTCAATCAGTATTTTGTGGAAGAAAGTGTATTAAACCGCTTTATCAATATTTTGTGGAAGCAGGTATATCGCAGCCCTCAATCAGTATTTTGTTGAAGCAAGTATGTCACAGCCCTCAATCAGTATTTTGTGGAAGCAGGTATATCGCAGCCCACAATCAGTATTTTGTGGAGGCAAGAATATCAAACCCCTCAATCAGTATTTTGTGGAAGCAGGTATATCGCAGCCCTCCATCAGTATTTTGTGGAAGCAGGTATATCAAACCCCTCAATCAGTATTTTGTGGAAGCAGGTACAGTCAGGTCCATAAATATTGGGACATCAACACAATTCTAACATTTTTGGCTCTATACACCACCACCATGGATTTGAAATTAAACGGACAAGATGTGCTTTAACTGCAGACTATCAGCTTTAATTTGAGGGTATTTACATCCAAATCAGGTGAACGGTGTAGGAATTACAACAGTTTGCATATGTGCATCCCACTTGTTAAGGGACAAAAAGTAATGGGACAGAATAATAATCGTAAATAAAATTTTCACTTTTTAATACTTGGTTGCAAATCCTTTGCAGTCAATTACAACCTGAAGTCTGGAATGCATAGACATCACCAGACGCTGGGTTTCATTCCTGGTGATGCTCTGCCAGGCCTCTACTGCAACTGTCTTCAGTTCCTGCTTGTTCTTGGGGCATTTTCCCTTCAGTTTTGTCTTCAAGCAAGTGAAATGCATGTTCAATCGGATTCAGGTCAGGTGATTGACTTGGCCATTGCATAACATTCCACTTCTTTCCCTTAAACTCTTTGGTTGCTTTTGCTGTATGCTTTGGGTCATTGTCCATCTGCACTGTGGAGCGCCGTCCAATGAGTTCTGAAGCATTTGGCTGAATATGAGCAGATAATATTGACCGAAACACTTCAGAATTCATCCTGCTGCTTTTGTCAGCAGTTACATCATCAATAAATACAAAAGAACCAGTTCCATTGGCAGCCATACATGCCCACGCCATGACACTACCATCACCATGCTTCACTGATGAGGTGGTATGCTTAGAATTATGAGCAGTTCCTTTCCTTCTCCATACTCTTCTCTTCCCATCACTCTGGTACAAGTTGATCTTGGTCTCATATGTCCATAGGATGTTGTTCCAGAACTATGAAGGCTTTTCTAGATGTCGTTTGGCAAACTCTAATCTGGCCTTTCTTGTTTTTGAGGCTCACTAATGGTTTACATCTTGTGGTGAACCCTCTGTATTCACTCTGGTGAAGTCTTCCTTTGATTGTTGACTTTGACACACATACACCTACCTACTGGAGAGTGTTCTTGATCTGGCCAACTGCTGTGAAGGGTGTTTTCTTCACCAGGGAAAGAATTCTTCGGTCATCCACCACATTTGTTTTCCGTGGTCTTGCAGGTCTTTTGGTGTTGCTAAGCTCACTGGTGAGTTCCTCCTTTCTAAGAATGTTCCAAACAGTTGTTTTGGCCACGCCTAATGTTTTTGCTATCTCTCTGATGGGTTTGTTTTGTTTTTTCAGCCTAATGATGGCTTGCTTCACTGATAGTGACAGCTCTTTGGATCTCATCTTGAGAGTTGACAGCAACAGATTCCAAATGCAAATAGCACACTTGAAATGTACTCTGGACCTTTTATCTGCTCATTGTAATTAGGATAATAAGGGAATAACACACACCTGGCCATGGAACAGCTAAGAAGCCAATTGTCTCATTACTTTTGGTCCCTTAACAACTGGAAGGCACATATGCAAACTGTTGTAATTCCTACACCGTTCACCTGATTTGGATGTAAATACCCTCAAATTAAAGCTGACCGTCTGCAGTTAAAGCACATCTTGTTCATTTCATTTCTAATCCATTGTGGTGGTGTATAGAGTCAAAAATGTTAGAATTGTGTCGATGTCCCAATATTTATGGACCCCTCAATCAGTATTTTGGGGAAGCAGGTATGTCACAGCCCTCAATCAGTATTTTGGGGAAGCAGGTATGTCGCAGCCCTCAATCATTATTTTGTTGAAGTAGGTAAATCAGACCCCTCAATCAGTATTTTGTGGAAGAAGGTATATCAAACCCCTTAATCAGTATTTTGTGGAAACAGGTATATCACAGCCCTCAATCAGTATTTTGTGAAAGCAGGTATATCAAACCCATAGGCTACATGCACACGACCGTATGTGTTTTGCTGTCCGCAAAAAAAAACTGCTGTATGTTAGAAAGTATATGTTAAGGGAAACAATAATTATTGAAATTTTGGTATATCTTAATAATTAATATTCATAAATAGGCGTGAGTTGTCTAGTGATGACTCCGCCTATTTATACCTAAAATATAAAAACTATGTTAGTTAGCTAATTATCTGTTGCCTATAAACTACACTGAACTAAACTAGGTGTGACTTACTACTACTAATATACTACGGCGGTCACTAAAAACACTTTACACTGTATTATGAATAAATAAATATTTATTACACAAATACAATCTATTACGCTATATCTATATATATTTATATATCAATGGTTATAAATACAGTTGAGCGAACACCTGGATGTTCGGGTTCGAGAAGTTCTGCCGAACTTCCCGGAAATGTTCGGGTTCGGGATCCGAACCCGACCCGAACTTCGTCCCGAACATTGAAGTCAATGGGGACCCGAACTTTTCGACACTAAAAAGGCTGTAAAAATAAAAATTAATCAATACCAATTGGAGAGAGGGCCCATAGCAGAGAATCAGGCTTCATGTCAGCAGAGAATCAGGCTTCATGTCATAGCAGAGAATCAGGCTTCACGTCAGCCAAAACTGGAACAGTCCATTGTCATATATTTAGACCCTGGCACCCAGACAGAGGAGAGAGGTTCCATAACAGAGAATCAGGCTTTATGTCAGCAGAGAATCAGTCTTCATGTCATAGCAGAGAATCAGGCTTCACGTCAGCCAAAACTGGAACAGTCCATTGTCATATATTTAGGCCCCGGCACCCAGACAGAGGAGAGAGGTCCCATAACAGAGATTAAGGCTTCATGTCAGCAGAGAATCAGTCTTCATGTCATAGCAGATAATCAGGCTTCACGTCACCCAAAACTGGAACAGTCCATTGTC